>NC_056736.1:657020956-657320956 GCF_019279795.1 Protopterus annectens
TGCATGAGAAGACCTGCCACAGTCAGCCATGACTGTCAAAGAGGGTAAAACAATGGCTCTGAATCAAAAGAGGTGGCAAATGTTGACATGACAACCTAATGAAAATGAGAAAAAGTGGGTTGTTGATAGTGAAGATAATGTTTTACTAAATGAATGTATATTTTATTTAAATTGCTTCTTTCCATCTAAAAAAAATAAAATAATAAGTCATTTAAGAAAAATAAATACCTCATTTTGAGGGTACATCTACAGTGGGAGGAAGATTTTTGTGCATCCTTCATGGATGTCACAGTCTGTATCTAGAGTTAAGTTCTCCTTACCCTACTTCCTGAAATGTGGGGTACTACAGGAGTTTGTCATTGGTTCCTTGTTCTTTACCATGTGTATGTTCCTGCTAGGAGACATCATCCAACCTAAAAGATTACATTTCCAGGCTTGTGTTGGTGGTGCTCAGTTGCACCTCTCCTTTCCACAAAACTCCATAGTGGATCTTAATAAACACTTGCTTAGACTCAGAGTGCATCTACAAGTGTATGAGTGATAATCATATGAATCTGAGTTCCAGCAAGACAATGGCCATTACCATTCATGCTGTCTTGCGCAATTCCTTTACTCCAATGTTGTTGCCTAACATTGTTTGTAGTGGTCCTTTACTCCAGTGTTGTTGCCTAACATTGTTTGTAGTGGTGACAGTCTGAAGTCCGTGTCTAAGGTTCAGAATCTTTTAGAGATCATTGATGATCAGTGCACTTTTAAGGAGGTTTTAACCATCGTCATACTCTCTTGTTATCACCTAAGGAACACCTCACAGATTAAGCATCTTATTCCTTTTGTGGATTTGCCCACATTCATGGATGCATGCATAAACAATTGTGATGCCTTATACCCAGGGCTACCAGATGCCAAACTTGACTGACTTTAACTTGTACCAAGTTCTGCTGCTGTGTTGCTTACCAGGATATCTAGATGCCACCTTGTCACACCAGCACTACATAGACTACACCGATTACCTGTCTGGTCTTGCATCACTTATAAAACTCTAGTCACAGTTTATTTAGCTCTACACAGCTTGGGTCTCCCTTATATTAAGGAGCTTCTCATCTGGCCCTGGCCTACTGGAGGAAACTAGGATCTGCTTGATACATCAGAAGCATGTTGATTTACATATCAGGGTGTATCTCTGGAATCTCCAGCCTGAGTAGCAATGACTAACCCTGATGCTTCATGGTTTCAAGCATTCACTCAAAACATACTTCTTTGTCATATGAGGGATAGCCTTATTTGTATTGTGTTTATTCTTATTTGCTTTTTTCTTTGGTAACAATGTTTAACTTTAAGCATTTAAATAAACCTGAACTTGGGTCCTGTCTTGATGCTTTTAAAATCTCCAGCTCTCTTCCTTTGGGTGCGGAGCACACATGGCCCTCTTTCCCCTGTGCACTGTAAAGAGTGTATACACCCATACCATCCCCAATTCTTTTTTGTCACTTAAGAACTTCAGATCTCCTAATAACAGTTTGCTGGAAAGGTCCTAAAGACAATGCCTAAGAAGGGCAAACCTCCTGAATGAACCTGGAGTGTCAAGATCCTAAGTCAGGGCATCAGCAGAAGGTTCTTTCTTTTACTGGGGATTGGAGTATTACTGTAGTAGGTGCCAGGGCTTCAACCTCATCACTCACAGAGATTGAGGAGAGAGATTCTCACAGTCTTAAAAAACTAAAGACATACTGCAATGGAGGGTAACTACTGAAAATATCAGACAACAATTTCTGTGGCAGAAGCACAAAAGACCTAGAGCCCACGTCTTATTCCAAGTGGGATGCCACTTCAGAGTCCACCACTTACTGTCACTGTATCCTCTGATTCCTTATTGTCTTCTTCTAGGAGGACTTTATGTGACTGCTCATCTACAGACAGGCTAGCTGGAGGAGATGACCTTGGAACCTGATCTTGAAGATGAGACCTCAAGTTTGGCCAGTGCCTAGTCTTGCTCATGTGGCAAGCTGGCACTCACAATAGGGAATAAGAATGACATCTCAAAACCCAAACATGTTTCTAGGCAGAACTTCTAGCCTGAGGGCTTGACACAGTCTGCCTTTTTCTTCTGTATATGGTTGTGTTATTGTCTGCAACATTTCTATATAGGCTCTTTCTCCATCCTTTAGAATGTTTTGGACACTAGGGATTTTATTCATTTTACTCATTGCAGAAGCCATCTCAAACTTAGATATAATAAATATGTCAGTACAAATTGTATTGGTTGATCTTCAAAAGTGTCCCATGCAGTAATTGCATTATTTCTGCCATCTGTTTTCTTTGTTTGGAATGCACTGACCGAGACACTGTGACAGCTGGATCTACTGTAAAACAGTTTCTTGTTCAAGGTTTTTTATGTTCAAAAACTATAGAAGCAGTATCAAAAAGGAACAACCACACACTGGAGCTGCAAGCTGCTGAAATTTAATGTCTTCTGGTACCTCGGCTATACACGCCTTCACAGGAATGAATTCACAACATACAGCAGTACTTTTTATAAAAGCATCAATTACATAATTAATCAATTAACTTTTTTAAGAAAATATTTTTAAAGAACCATGATACATTACATTTCCATACATTCAGTTTTTAAATACTCAAATTCATTTCTAAATTCATGCCCCTAGGGGCAAGTGTGCCAAAATTCAATATAAATCTACTTTCCAAGTTTAATAACTTTTGAACATAATTGCCACCACTTATAGAATCAGGTTTAGCCAATACACAGAAAAAAAGATATTCAGTGACTCCCCCATGGACTTTATGAAAATGTTCAGAAATAGGGTTATCCAACCTACAGTTCCTAACATCCCCCAAGTGCTCAAGAATATGTGTTTTCACTTTACGTCTAGTTTGCCCAATGTACCATCTTGGGGGTATACAGCCACAGCCCACAATGTATAGTACCCAAGATAGACATTTAAATCTATCTGAAGCCACATATTTCACACCATTTATCACATCCCCTGATATATTCTTCACTTTCGAACATACTTTACACTTTCCGCACTTGAACATACCCACATTTTTTCCCTTAGAACCAATGTTATGTCTCAGACTAAGTAGTTCTTTTAAATTTAGGAACCTCCCATATGAAAAGGTCACTTTTTTAGGAAACAGACGGCCTACTTCATCATTAAAACTGACAATAGGCCATACATTATCCACTACACTTTTCAAAACTTCAGAGAAAGGTGAAAATTTAGTTACAAAAAAGATTTTTTTGGTCATCATCATCACCATGATGGCTCATCATAGATCTGCAAGATCTTTGAGCATATCTACCATCAGCTTTACCAATATTCTTATCCAACTTACTTCTACCTCTATCAATAGAAGTCTCAGAGTACCCACGAGCAATAAGTCTTGCCTTAACATCACAAAATTCTTGTTCCAAAAGATAATTCTCAGAGGTATGCTCAAAAATACACTTTAGCTCACCATATGGAAGTGCCTCATTAAGATGAGGTGGGTGTGCACTACTAGCATGCAAAAAGTTATTAGTGGCTGTCTTTTTCCTAAAAGGTCTATACTGAACTTTACTATGAATATCTACATACAACTCAATGTCCAAAAATTGTATAACACTCATGTTAACATCAAATGTAAATTCCAAACCAAACCTATTTTGGTTTAGTAAATGAATGAATCTACCAAATTCAAGTGTTTCCGTTACATACAAAAATCAAGTCATCTATATATCTGCGATATAAGATGACTGATTTATGAAAAAATTCTAGAGTGTACATAACTGTAGTTTCAAAGTAAGACATAAACAGAATGGCATAAGTGGGGGCGAAATTCGCCCCCATTGCTATACCTTCTTTCTGTAGGAAAACTTTATTGTCACATAGGAAATAATTGTGGGTAAGTGCGAATTCAAGCAGCAAAATGAGGAAGGATGAACGTGGTCCTTCACCTAAAATTTTACTGACTGCTTCTAAGCCCCAAGAAGTCTTAATGCTCGTATACAGAGCCTTGATGTCAACTGTAGCCCAATAAAAATCTTCACCCCATTCCAAATTTTTCACTGATTTGCAAAGATCATTCGTATTATAAATATGTGAAATAACATTTCCCAACTCTTTCTTCAAAAGACTATCCAGCAAAATCCCAACATGTTCCAAAAAAACACCTACAACTCGAAACAATTGGTCAACCAGGAGGACCTAGTATATTTTTATGAATTTTGGGAAGTGAATGGAAAAATGGGTCTCTCGGGGAAGTAATATACAAATTCTTCACATCTTCCTGAGTTAAAAAACCCAGTCTCTCACCCCTTTCCAGTAATTCTAGAAGGACCTCATTAAAGTCAGAAACTGGATTATAAGATAACTCATTATATGTACGTTCATCAGATAGATCAAAAACCATTTTATAATAATGTGACTTCCCCATGATCACCCAATTTCCCCCTTTATCAGCCTGGGAGAACACATAACTATCAGTTGCACTTCTCATTTCTTTAATGGCTAACCATTGCAGCTCCAGTGTGTGGTTGTTCATTCAAGGTTTTTTTTAACATTGATAGTTATGTTTTCTTGCAGGTATAGTAAGCCCCTGTTCATGCAGAAACTGAGACCTAATGGACCTTGGAGAACACGTTGACTCCTTAACACCATGTGCAGGCCAAAGTGGTTATGTACGCTTCTAATGCAACAGCTGGAAGTTTTAAAAAGATGCACAAGAAGTACATATACAGCTATTCCATCAATCGCCTAGAGGTGTCTCAAAGATCAGCTGATGAAGTTCGCACCACTGTATTTGGTATACTGCAGTGCACCATGTCTAAACAGACACTAAAACACCACCCTTCTATAGAGTATATCATTTATCAGAAACTCTACCCATGAAACAAAATGTATTATTCATGAGAAGTTAATCCATTAACATTCATAAAATCTTACTGGACTATCTTGACAACTGTGTAATATTGCTGGGTAACACTATGTTTGTGTCTTTTGAAGACAAATTACTGAAAGGGGTTTTTGTGCAAAAAAGCCTTGACATTCTGTAGTCTCTGCAGTTTTATTTGCTCTTTGCAGTAAATTGTCACAACCATCTAGTTGATTGTATGAGTTAATAGGGATGTTGGAGAAACTGTAGGCCGAAGCACACAGGAAAAAAATTAAGTTTAGTCAGCCGAGTTGCATACAGAGATAAAGCACTAACTGCAACCCGGGTGACCTTGATTTGGTTAGTAGCCTGGGTGTCTTTTGAAGCTGAGGTGGGGAAGTTGAGTACACCTGTATGGGGGTGGTGTAGACAAGGGCCATCCATGCCCCAATCGTTTAGAGGTAGGGCTATGACACAAGGGATGGCCATTCAGCTGGTGTTCATTTGCCAAGCCATGTATGTGGTAGCTTTCATCTTAGAAGCATGGGAGCATGCATTTGTAGAAGTGAGGGCATAATGGCCCACCCCCATGGTGATACAGATCATACATTCCCCTTCTGGGGGAGGGGTTATGACCTACTACATATACAGTCTGATTGACAGAGTATCATTGAATGTGCAAACCACTCCCAATGGCTGCTATGATGATGCCCTTTCTAGATAGCTTTTGCCTCTTTATTGGGGATACTCAATATGGTGGAAAGAACAATTTTAGTTTTGATTGAAGGATGCTTGATGATCTACAGGCACAGGGACAAAAAACCCATAGGAAAAAATATTATTTTTTCTTTTTATTTACTTGGTTATTTATTTTTCAGTGACCAGAACTGCTACTGCATTTTCATGCAGATTCAGATTTGATCACAAGCATGTAAAATTCAGAGTTTTGACATTGTTAATTACTAAAGGCAAAGCATAGTCATAGAAAACTGTTATACTACCGTTCGAGTTGTATCAGTGTTTGTTGATGTAATAAAAATTCCCCATGCAATATTAAACGATAACCGCAGTTTGAAATGAAGGCAGGATTTCTTGGAAACAATCTTAGGGTTTTTCTGCATGATCTATGTGTAGTAAATGATGGGAGCTTTGTAAATGTCTTTTAAGCAAGAGAGATAATGGCTCATTAATACCTTTATAAACTTTGGGAATTCCATTCATAGGACATTGTGCAGTAATTAATGAAGCACTTCAGTAATATAACCTCTTAAAAATTACTCACATAGTCATGAATTGCTAATTGAAATTATTTAGGGTGGGCTTAAAAAAATCACACCAGTTGCTTTTCCTCCTGTAAACCCCACCTTCATTGTTGGATCACCGAAGACGTACTGAGGGATTTTGGGTTACTAACACGTGTGCTGAGTTTGTCAAAGTTTAGTATTGTGACTTGTCTTTTGTTGTTTCCACTTATATGTATCTACTCCGTAACAAGTATTTCAGAATTACATGCTATTTACACAACTGTATTTTTTAAGTTTATAATTTTATGTGTGTCTGTTGATGATGCTTTCTCCTTTTTGAGAATATTGTGACCGTTGCCCTTTTTGGTAATTTCTTTTGTGCTGTTCTTGCTCATTTAGCAAAAACAGATAAATGCAATCAAAAAATGTGCTGTTCTCATTTGATGAGGATGTGGTAAGTAGGGATAAGATGAGATTACTGCAGTGGCTATTAAGGGGCTACACATGAAATTTTTGATGTTCAATGTGTATGTCTCACATGAAAGTACGACAATATATCATAAAACTAAGTATTGATTCATAGGTTCATAGGTAGGTACTAGGCTTTTGGCCCAAGGGCCTATATAAGCCTAGGAATACTGGAACAGGTAACTACAAAAACAGTAATGCAGGCAAGAGGGCTTGAGGCACGCACAAAGTAGTAGTTTCCAAAGTTTATTCTTCAGACTTTACTTCAAACAAACGATAAAAACAATAACCATAAAGCATTTTTCGTCTCACCCCTTAGTGAGACTTCATCAGACAGTTGCAACAAGAATGTTTCAAACAGTAAATACAAATTCAAACCACATCAACTTCCTCTATATAAGCCTAGCCAAAAGGTACCCTGCCTTTCGCCACCCAAGAAAATTATTTTCCTGTGCCATTGTCGAGCAGAGCCACAGAATTGATCCCCGGGGTGAATTTCCTATCTCCCATCCAGTCATCAAAATTTTTCTTGAACAGTGCTAATGAGGAGCTTAGTTTGATATAGATAGGTAGTTTATTCCAGAGTATGGTAAGTCTCTGGGACAGGAATCTGTCCCTCCAGCATGTTCTGTTTATTGTGGTGACAAGGTTTAGGTCCCTAGAGCATCTAGCTCAGAGGGATTGGGATTTCTTTAAGTGGAGCATGTCCAAAACCTTTGGGTTTGACATAGCTTTGTGTGTTAGGCAGAGATCGCCTCTGAGTAGGCGATGTGCGACGGAGTAAAGCTGCAGTTTTTGAGACGGTCTGCGTAGGGCATCTGTTTGATGCCAGTAATCCTCTTTGTGAGGTATTTCTGTGGCCTTTCCAGTTGTTGTAGATGTCTTGTGAGGTACATACCAAAAGGGGCGTTGTACTCTATAATGGGTCCTAATGAGTGACGAGTAGAGGGGAACAATGACCTCTTTTTTCCTGGATGAGAAACCTTTTGGGATGAGGTGTGCCACATAGAACGATTTCCTGACTACTGTGGCGATGTGATTATCAAAGGACAGACTACTGTCCACCTGTATCCCAAGGTCTCTTATCCCACTTTTGGTGTTAAGTAGACTACCGCCTATGTGGTAGTTCATGGGTACAGAGTTTTTACCAAAAGGGATGACAATGCACTTTTTGGCATTGAGCTTGTGACCATGGCTTTGACACCAGGCATCTGTCTCAGTGAGGCCTTTTTGTACAATGTCCACATCTTTTGGAGTTTTGATTATGGCTCCTAGTTTGCAGTCATCTGCGAACTTCGTTAGCCAAAGACCTTCTATGTTAACCTGTACTTCAGAGAAGTAGATACCAAACAGGAGAGGACCCAGGACTGAACCCTGTGGTACTCCACTTGTCACTGGTCTGAAGTTGGATTTGGAGTCTGCTACTTTCACAGTGTGGGTTCTGTCAGTGAGCCAGCAGGCAACACATCTTGTGACATAGGGATTTATACCTAGTTTAATGAGTTTATCTATAATTCCAGAGTGGGGGATGGTGTTGAAAGCCTTGGCGAGATCCACATAAGCTGTGTGAACCACCTTACCCTCATCTGCAGCTTTGGTGACTGCTTCAAAGACGTCTGTCAGGTTTAGGAGACATTATCTGCCTTTTACAAACCCGAACTGGGTGGGGTCCAGAGTTTGGAGATTACCAATGTCATTGTTTATAAGTTCCATGATGATACGTTCCATAGCGTTGCAGACCAGGCTCATCAGGCTAATGGGGCGGTAGTTTCCAGGGTCCGTGGTGGCTCCCCCTTTGTGGAGAGGGATAACCATCGCTGTGTGCTATTCAGTGGGCACATAGTCTGAGGTGAGGCTATGATTGAACATGGTACTTAGGTGGGGTGCCAGTTCATTCTGTAGTTCATGCAGAACACAGCCTGGGATGTTGTCAGGTCCCATGGATGCTGTGATCTTGGCTTTGGAGAGTGTGTTTTTTACCTGTGCAGCCGTGATTACAGGAACTATAGAGATGGGACCGTTAGGAGATGAGCGGGGGGTAAAGTTTGCACTGAACCTATCTGCAGGATGTTGGCGATATCAGTTGGTTCTGTATATTTAGTGTCATTGTGCTGTAACTCAGAGCAGAACTGAGTGTTGCCATTGAGATTCTTGACAAAGCCTTAGAATGCTTTGTGGTTGTCTTTAGAGTCAGTGGCGATTTTGTTTTTGTAACTAGCTTTGGAGGATTTTATGAGAGATCTCAGCTTCTTACTGAGGCTGACCATGGGATTTTACTCTTTTTTGCAACAGTTTCTTTCTTCAGTTGTAGAGTTTGTTTATGACAGGGGACCACCAGATTGGCTTCCTTTTTTTGGAGGATAGCATCTTGGCTCTGTTAGGGATTGCACGATCCATGCACTCGTGTAAGTGCTTTTAAAGTGCATTTGTGTAGGATTCAGCAGTCATACCTCTATTGTCTGTCAGCATGGGTGTCTTGAAGTTTGCCACTTTTGTCTTAAGAAGTGTGAAGTTGGTTTTGGAGAAATTTTTATGGTGGTTTCCCTAATGGGGGTGGGGGAGGGATGTAGATGTCTAGGGTGATTAGCTTGTGGTCGGATCTGACCAACGAAGAATTGACCTCTGGTGTGGAGCACCGGTTGCCCATATTGGTAATACCAAGGTCTAGGATATTGCTGCCCCTGGTGGGGGTGTGGATAAGTTGATCCAAAGCATTGGAATTTATGAATTCCAGAAAACGTTGAGTACAACAGTTGGTACATGGCAAGTAATTGAACACAACTGATCAGTCAACAGCCGACTGAAAAACAAAAAGGTTTAGACATGTTTTTTTCAGAGAGCAAGCCCCCCTGCATCCCCAATACCTCCTGCTAATTACATATACCAGCTTTGTATCACAGTATTGTGGGGAAAGGGTAAATTTCCAGATTCCCACTGTACCACAATCTCGCATTGAAAAAAGTCAGTACATGCAATCAGCTGATTTCAATCAACTGTACTGGCTTTTTACATTTCAACAATGACTTGTCAATGAGTTGAATGTAACCTGTCATACATACATGCATACATTTGGAAGAAATGCCAGTAGTAATTTTGACTATCTGGGGCCCTAAATAACAACTGCATATGATGTTCAAGATTTCCAATTATTTCTACAGCAAACATATTGCAGTATTATACAAGCAGCATGACTTTACCACTGAGCTACCTACAAATTAGCTATAAGATGAAGTAGTTCTGGTTTTGTACATGGCAACTGCATTAAGTAACCTTAGGCAGCAAATCTCCAAAGTCAGTTTATTAAACTGATGAGTTGTACTGATTCTAGGATACAGAGAACAGAACATCTGCTGGGTCAGTTAACTGAGTCGAAGGAGAATGAAAATCCTCTGCCTTATGTAAATCTGTACACAGTTTACAGGATGGACATGCAAATGCACGCACTAAGTAATAAAAACGTCTTAATTCAGCAGCATTCCAAACTCGATTTAACTCTACATTCACTAGAGAAAACAGAGTGTTAATTTACCTATCTTAGCTGGATTTATAAGCACCTTTGTAGGGACTGGTTTAATTGCTGCAGTTTTCACTTGATCAGCATTGCCTTTAGACTGCTGTGTGTCATTCTGGGGATAAAGTGGTATTTAATTTCTGTTTAACTGCCAAAAATAATAATTAAATGTTGTTTAACCCTTGTAATCTGTGATAATTGAGGTGTTCTTCTTGAAATGATCTGTGTTGCATGTTTCTTTATTGCTGTTCTTTTTCATTCTAGAATGACTGAAGTGCCACCTGGACATTGTTTACAGAATGCCCAGTCATTAAGCAATACGCTGAGACTTATCCACTACCTCTGTCTGTTAAAATCACTTCTGGATTAGTTTGCTATGGGTACTACAACTGAAGAAAGCGTCCCAGTGGACCAAAATATTTCCACGGACTCTGTGTGCTTTGAGTGTGGACAGCAGCATTGGACAAGGGAGAACCACCTTTATAATTACCAGCATGAAGTAGACGATGACTTGGTCTGCCATATCTGCCTTCAGCCTTTGCTACAACCACTGGATACCCCATGTGGACACACTTTCTGCCACAAGTGCCTAAAGAACTTTTTGCAAGAAAAGGACTTCTGCCCACTTGACCGCAAAAGGCTGCATTTTAAACTCTGTAAGAAATCAAGTATTCTTGTCCATAAACTCCTAGACAAGCTCCTAGTGTATTGCCCATTTTCTACAGTTTGCACAGAAGTAATGCAACGCTGCAACCTAGAAGCCCATCTTAAAAATAGGTAAGTTAAATATGGTAATGGTGTGAAATGCAGTTTTTATTTATCAAGTCGTAATATGCAGCACTGAGGGCAGATGCCCAATTAAAAGAAGCCCTGGAGGTCATATTCTGTTAAGTAACTGACATGCTTTGCTACCCTGTGCCATAGGATGATGCTGGAATCAGAATCAAATTTTAGAGCTGTACGAAAATCATCTGCAGCTCAATGTGCTAATTTTAAGCAATATTTCTAGTTTTATGTGCAGTAATAAATATTAATTGAGATGCATTTTGATCAAAGACAGGTGAGAATTTTTTCTATATACTACCCTCTTCCAGCAGTTTTAGAATGTTTTGTAGCTCATTTCTTAAGCCAACCTAGTTTAATATACAATGCCTCCTCTAAAACGTGCACGCTGATTGGCCAGCCCAACCAGTGTGCCCGTTATAAATCCTCAATATCTATAGAAAAAAGGTCGGGCCGATTTTTTTTTTTCCATCCTAATCATATTGTTCGCTCTATGTTAAAATAGTTAACATTTAGACATTAAAAAAAGGTTAAAAAAAGCGCTGCTCTTTTGTCTAGTTTTTTTTTATCGCCGCGAAGCTTCATTTAAAAAGCTGCGAGTAATATACTTGTTCATTCAGCTTCATTTTCTGCACATTTTGTTGGCCATCTCTGTCTGTTTGGAGCTCTTTATCCATTAATTGGAAATCTCTATCCATTTATTGAAGTTATTGTTACACTTTTCTATTTAACTTCATTCCCCTCTGTCATTCTATGTCCTCTTTACTTCTTTCAGTTTTTGAAACTGTTATCATTTGCATATTTCTTCCTTTCTCAGTAGCATGCTTTTCTCTTCCCAGCAAATCCAGCTTTGACTATTGGCATCAAATTATTCTCCTTTCTCGGATTTAACCTTGAGCAAGCTGAAAACTCCTTTCCCTGTTCATCATCCATGCTTTCCTCTTCTGTACTTCATTGAAGACATTGCTGCAGTCAATGTATTAAAGGTCTTTAGTGCTTCTTTAAGTATGTTTGTTGAACTTAAAAGTTACATAACATCTGACTGAAGCTTTATTAATCAGTCTCAAAAATATAGGCAATCAATAAATGAAGGAGCATAAAGCAGAATTATCCACTTTGACTTTATATTGTAGGCTAGTGTATTTGTAGAACAAGTTACCGTGTACCCTACACTGCTACTTCTTAGCTAATCTAAATCTGAGGTACCAGGAGTGTATTTAGATGCATTACCTCTAGTCTAAATCTGAGGTACCTTTTAAGTAACATACCTGGAATGTATTTGGATGCATTACCTCTAGTCTAAATCTGAGGTACCTTTTAATTAACATACCTGGAATGTATTTAGATGCATTGCCTCTAGTCTAAATCTGAGGTACCTTTTAAGTAACATACCTGGAATGTATTTAGATGCAGCATCTCTTAAGTAACACAGTTGTGAAGTATTTACAGTATTTTTTATGTAAAATGAATGTGATGTACTTAGTTGCAGTACCTTCTATGTTAGATGTATGTCATGTATTTAGTTGCGGTCTCTTTTAAGTGATATAGTTGTGTTGTATCTTGGCACTTTTTTGAAAAGGTGCTGCTACATTAGTATGTAACTTTGGCATCAACTTGATTGAGATAGTTTTGTCGTCTGTTTTCATTATTGCCAATGATCATAGGAGAGGCAGCTTCTAGTCTGGTAATTTATGTATTTAATTATGCCATTTAGTAGGACATAAGATGTAGAAGTGAGAACTTCATCAGAGTGTAGGAACATGGTAAAGACAAAGCAACTACTTATCATTTAATGTCTTTATTACTAGTGCTTCTATTACTTTTAAAAGAAAGAGCTATTGGGACTTTAAACATGACTCTGCATTATTTTTGAGATCATAATGCAAACCTATTTTTGCTTCCCCTGAAATGCTTTTGGAGACATACAGTAGCATTTGTTTGAACTTCTGTAGCACGTTGCTAGTCATCTCTTACTATATTTCTATACCAGTACTGGACTTTGACCATGCTTAGGCTAAAGATGGGCTGGCCTTTGGCCCAGCCAGTTACCCAGTTAATAGAGGACTAAATGAATAAATAAAAATTGATGCATGTGGGGCACAGAATGCAACAGACATGCCACATGAGCTGTAGATTTATTTAACTGGATGATCAGAGCAGCACCACAAATATTCAAAGAATATGTTGTGTCCATGTATTAGAAAAGCTTTTTATTGTGTCCCAAATAGAGGTACGTGTAATCAAGCTGGCCACTGTGAATCCCTAGCTAACCATATGCAGAGGCTTATGATAAATGGAATATATTGTAAAAAAAAAAAGAAAGAAAGAAAAAAGGAGGTTATGATGCTGCAGGATTTAATGCATTCTAGCAGTAAAAGTTCCTGCCTGTAACATCGTTTTAAATAATATTGTTTTTAAACAGGAAGGAGAGGAAATATGTCAGTTTGTAAAAGATGTAAAGATGTGTGACTAGATTCTTACATAAAAGTTTTTTATGGTATAAAATATGGTTGAGGAATGAATAAAAGGTACTACAGCTGCTTACATTTAGTACATAGTCTGCCTTGCGAATAAATATGTAACTGGGTACAGTGTACTAACAACAAAAATTTCCGGGGTGATTGTGCGTGGGAGTTTATTTCTGATGATCTAAAGGCTGGTAAACAGTGTCATAAGTTGGTAAAGCAGTCCATAGCTCTGCTGGCATGCCTTATTACAGATATGGCCAAATATTCTTCACTGCAGAATGTTAATGATATTTTTGGCGGACTGCTGTGTATAGTTTGAGACACCTACTTTTTCTCAAAGAGGCAGAAGAAATGGGAGACAGTTCAGTGGTGCAGAGGAGGGCAACAAAAATAACACAAGACCTACACCACTGCAGTATGTGGTAAGACAGTAGTAGCTCAAAATCTACTCATTTAATTGTAGACCCTAGAGGAAAGCTGGGCAGGAATCAGCACTGTAGAAGTGTTTATACTTTATAACAGACTTGACAAAGTTAAGAAATGTATTTATTTTTTCTTTTATTAATGATGTGGCCAGGAAAAGTAGTATAGCTCAGATGCCAGAGAAGTGGCTCAGTTGGAAAATAAGGATTCTTTTAAATTTATTAGCAGTGGATACATCAAAGAGTTTCATTTATTAGGTATTTGAGACCAACTTAAACCGAGCAAGGTATGGTCATAGCCTCAGTCTGTTGACAGATTTATGTAGCTCTTTTCTCATCAGTAGTTTAGTGAACTATCAGCTGAAATAGTGGTCTGCAGGATTTGGGTTTGTTTCAGAGTTGAAGTATGTAGTTCTTCGGTGCTGTGCTTCTGAACTTTGGCCACAACCTTTGCTTTGAAAAGCCTCTAATTGATTATGTTCCTCATATTGATCACTGTTGCTGTAGACTTAGCTATGGGTTATACCCTGTCAGGAATATAATAATCAGCCAGCTTCCAAAGCTTCAGGGTACTTTCCACATGCCCATTCTGTCGAGCAGCTCGAGCTGAGTTGACTAAAAGGCAAGTTTGAACATGATGCCCTTCAGAGCTGTCCTCTCAGCAGAGGGAGGGAGGCTGAAAGGACAATGCTAGGAACAGCAAAAAAATATATGTCCATGCCCTGGCTTAAAAAAGCACACTAAAAACAAGGGGGGAATGGCTACTGCAGCAGTGATCATTCAAACATCTACTGTTATGGTAAATTCACCTTACACAACTATTATGGTCATCATATTGGTCACTGCTGTAGTAGCCTTCGCTATATAAATATCATATTGGTCACTGCTGCAGTAGCCTTCACTATATAAATATTTTATAATGGATAACTAAATTTGGGAGGTAGAAGAAGAAGGGTCCAGTAGAGTGGGCCTTGACCCTGTCTGCAATAGATTTGTTATGGTGAATATAACAAAAGGTAATAATCATAAGACATCCACTTAGTAATAATCTGTTTTGACCAGGTTGTTTCTTCTTACTTTACAAGAAATGAACAATTGAGCAGAAGATCTGAAAATTTAATTCTGTCAAGATAGTACGTCTGTGGACATCCTAGTATGGATTATCATGCATATGATATGATATAGAAAAGTGTGCTGTCATGATATCTGAAATCAATATTGTACAGTTTAATAGATATCTGTAATCTGTTAGTTCTTGGTTCATTAATGACAGACTAAATATTACTCATGATAAATGTGTAGTTATGTTTTTGATAAAGCAAAGTTATGTAATAATCCTATATCAGTACGTTGTACCTTGAATAGCTCAGACAATTATTAAGGACTTAGGAGTCCATGTAGACAGTAGTGTATAATTTTCATTCTATTCATCCATTTTATGGCATTAAGTAGTATTGGTTTCATACAGAAGAACATTATACATAAGTCTAGTGATGTCCTAAAAAGGCTGTATATTGCCTGTGTCAGAACTACTTGAAAAAAACAAGTCATTGTTTTGTAGTTATTGTAATCATGATTTACTGCATTTAGGCAATGTTTACAAGTTCACCAGGAAAATAAGTGAGTGTAGTAGCATGAGGTATAATGAAAGGCTGCACTGTTTGCATTTGTATTCTGTTAACTATGTACTGTTGAGGGGAAAATTATGTTTGGGATATAGAGCAATATTTGATGAGGAACTACGAATATTACTGAAGATAATCACTATACATGCTAAGGTGAGCCATAAGGAAAATAAGTTGTCGTGTAGGATAGAGAAAAGTTAAACAATGAGCTGACCAAAATGTGTTGCATGATTTGTTGTTAAATTCTCAGATAAACACTGGTTAGGAGTCCTTTAAGACAGTATTAGATGGTTGGGTAGGTTATTGGCCATATTAATGCGCACCATGTTGTTGATATGACCTTCAGGCCTTAACACAGTAAACTACAGTTTATTAGAGCTCTGTTTCAGGGTATATGTTGTTGCCCTCTTCTGCCTGCCTGTCTGTCTGTCTGTCTCTCTCTCCTTTCCACTTTGCCTGATTGTTTGTGGTGTTGGAGAGGCATATTTGCACTTAGTTCTTTGGGTGACAAAGGGCTGTGGAGACTTGTGCACATGACTGCATGTTTGGGAATCACGTGGCATGCAATGTAGTGCTACACCATGACAATATGTGAAAACTCATTATATGTATGAGAATTGAGGTTGCATGCTTTATGTTCAGCGTGACATACAAGGCTCATGACAAGTATGGGTGCTTCATTACTCACTGGCACATTTATAGACAGTTGTGCTCTCTGACTTTGTTACTATAACCTGCAGACTAAATGCCCCCTGAAAACAAAATATAAAATGTTAATGCCATTGTGTGCAGCACCACTTATAGCCATGCAACTTCCCTAACTCCCCTTTTCTTCCACATTTATATGCCGAACATGATTGTCACTGTTTGGCACACTCCCGTTGTTCTTTCTGTTTGCTGCTGTGCTCAGCTGTGTGCTACCTTTCTTGTGGTGAACATGTACTAGCAGCAGCTTTATGTCAGTGTATCGCATGCTTGATCGCATATTAACTTGGCTGTGGTAACCTACCTTAGCTGTGACATCTATCACTTCATCCGTGTGTGCTTCTGTAACTGCTTCTTGTACACATTAGCAGACCATCATTTCGCGTTATTAGCTTTATGTCAGTGTATCGTATGATTGCATATTAATTAACGGCTGGCCCTTGCCCCTTGCTTATCTACACATTCATCCATCCATGTGTAAACTGCTTGCTTGTTCACATTAGCAGACCATCATTTATCGCGTAGGCTTTATGTGTCAGTGTATATGTTGCGCATGATAAGCATAATATGGTAACCTACCTTAGCTGTGACATCTATCACTTCATCCGTGTGTGCTTCTGTAACTGCTTCTTGTACACATTAGCAGACCATCATTTATCGCATTAGCTTTCCTTTAATGGTACCTTCCCTAGTATGCAGGCTCTGTCCCCTGCTTGCTGCATGTCTGACTAGCTCTGCAACACTCTATTGCAGTGATTTCCTTGAATATTAGTACCATGCAGAGAAATAGAACAAGTCTGGCTTAACATTTGTGTTCAACTAAATCCCTGTAATATGACATGAAACATTTTAGGAAAAATAAAGGCATCCCAGCTGTTTTGTAAGTGGTAATTTTATTTCTTATGCAACAGAATTGGTTGATTGCTTAACCTTTCAGACATGATGTAGGCTATAAGACGAAGGGGGGGGGGGGGTACAGTGTACACACAAATAGCTTTGAGTAGCCAGCTGAGCAAACATGATTTTGGTATGAGGAAGGAAACAGGAATTTGCAGAGTAGGTCAACTGAAGCACATATGAAACAAAAGTCTCCACACAAATATTAGAGAAGGTCAGGACTGAACCCAGGATCCTGAAACCTTGAGTTAAAAACAAGTCAAGGATTGCAATCTACCAAAATTATGGAAGAGTAATTCCTGATGGTCACTGAGGTAAATGGATGTCTGCTGACTCCCACAATGCTATTCTGAGGCACAGGCATTTTCCTATACATCTGCCTAAAGAGGCTGCTTTGCTGTGCACAGCTTGATGGGCGCATACCTCTTGACCAGAGTGCTGCATTCTGGATCTCCTGCCCCTGTTAAACACTAGTAATGTAACAGGTTAGGATGCCTTTTTCCCCTGGATAAGGTGAGTAGGTATTAGCCCCTCTCTCCCACTCTCTCTCTGTGACTCTTCCAGCTGCCAGGTGTTACTTGATTCTAGGTCATCTAGATCACTGTCATGTGCTTCATCCTCTTATGGCACGGAGCTTGCTGGGAATTTCTTCAGTGCCCACTGGAGAGAATGCCAAAATATTTTTTTCTCTTATATGTCCATGTTGCTACATGCTATGCCATCCTTCTTGACGACATTACCAGAATAATAAAAAAAGCACTGGTATGTTATCCTCCATAACCTAGTAATGGAAGGGATTTTTTCAAAAACTCCTATATTTTCTTTCAGAAACTCTCCCACTGTAATTGTAAAATCCGTTTTTTGGCTTGATTCCATAGTTGCTTAAATACAAGAAGGTCTGTAGTGTTTTTAGTTTGGTGGTAGGTTGACCAGGCTTTATCTCATTGTTTTAGTAATGTTTTGGAGTTGCTAGATAACCATGGGAGATGTTTGGCTTTTGGAGCGGATTTTCCTGGTTGGAGCTAGTCTATCGAGTACTTTCAGGAAAGCCTCATTGAAATATTGGATGGCATGATCAAGTTGTAGAGTTTTTTTAGAGGGCTCCAGTTGTAATGCTGGAGTAGGGAGTTAAATAGAGGCACAGATAAGTTTTCTTTTTTGTTGTGGGTGGGTTTCAAGTTGGTGTTCTTGGGGAGGTGTGTTTTTGCATGGTTGCTAAGGGTGTCTGGGAGACAGCTTGCAGAAAATTCTGCAGATTAATTGTTTATAACAATCCGATCTAGGATGGATTGTTTGTTAGAATGTTTGTCGGTGCGGATAGGGGATTGTATGGCCTGGGTGAAATTATAGAGATTTATAAAATTAGAGGGCATTTTTAGATGCGCATGTAAACCAGTCTAGGTTGAAGTCACCAAGGAGAATAGTTTCCTGGGTGAAGTTAGTGGATATCCAGTGTAGGAAGTATTCTATTATGGTTAAGTTGTTTTCCTGGGGGAGATAAGCGGCTATAATGGTTATTGTTTTATGGGAGTTTATTTTAAGGTTTGTTGCTATAAGTTCTAGGTTGGGGAGGTCTGGAGGGGTACAGTTTATTTGTTCCAAGTGGAGGGTGTCTTTGGAGAAGATGACTACACCCCCACCGCGTTTTTTGGTTCTGTCAAAGCGGATGATGTAGCCGGTGGGTAGGATTTCTTGGTCTTTAATATGTGGCTTGAGCCAGGTTTCAGTTACGATAGCAATGTCTGGGGAATAGAATGCAATGGAGGCCTGAAAATCTTGAAATTTATTAAGTATACTTCGTAGGTTGAAGTTTATTAGCAGAAGATCAGACTTGTTGGATTTGTTATAGGGTGGATTGGATGGGTAGTAGTTTTGCCTGATGGGTAAGATTGGTGGATTGGGGGTTTTTGGACCTGGGTTAGGGTGGATGTCCTCATGCAGTTTAATATAGGTTAGGGATTGGAGCAGCAGAAGTGAAAGTTTTTTACACAGCCGATAGTATTTAGGGGTGGGAGTTGCAGGTGGGTGAGAGAGGGCATATTTATAAGTGGCGAGGAGAGCAGTGTTTGTTATAAAAAGCTGGAGAGAGATGATAATGTTTGATGTTAAGTTGTCTCTCTCGCCTTCATTCTTGCTGGTTGGGTTCGGAGGCGACCTCTCGGCTCCAACTCGGCCATTTTCTAAAGCTCGAGAGCTACTTACTGGCTCGAGGCCTCCCTATATCCCACAATGCCTGGCGCTAGACCCCCAGATCTTGTTTGCTGCTTCAGCTGCGAGGTTGCGCTTCACTGGCTCAGGTCGTATTAATCTTTTGTATTTGTAATAGTTAAACTGTTAGTGTATAATTTTCGAATCTTTTGTTAAATCAGAGTAGTACTGTAGACTAGTCTTAGTTTCTCTGTGTTTTCTGACCCTTAGGAAACTCGTTGTTACTTAGAGAGTTTCTCCCCTCTCTCCCTATCTCCCAAGTAGGCCGTTTAAGTTAGAGGCTATCCCCTTCCCTTTTTATATTGTTTTAGTAGGAAGTAGTGTTTTAGCCTTTATAGTATAAGATCATAGTCTCTTAGCTTTTTGTTAGTATAGTTACATAAATCTTTTGTGTGAAGATGTGGGACTAGTGTGTGTGTGTTAGTATGTGGGTTTTTTTGCACTAGTCAAAAATATTTTTCCATTGGTATTCCTTTTATTTCTAACATGTCAAAGGATACCAAGGTATCAGGGTTCAAGAAGTGTGACTTGTGCTGTCAGAAAATGTCTCTGACAGACGGTCACACTTCTTGTGTTTATTGTTTGGGTGCCCTACACCTGCAGGACTCTTGCTCGTTATGTCATGCCTTTAGTCCTAGTGTCCTGCAGGAGCGTCGGAACAAGTTAATTCTCAGGGGTTTACTGAAACCCAAGGGTTCCCCAGCAAAGTCTCAGTCAGCTAAAACCCCTAAGCCCACCAAGCCGTTGGCTCCCAGTACGGAGCTGTCGCCAGGTGGAGTGTCTGCTTCAATTTCGGTTCTGGCCGGGACCAAAATATCAAAATCTCTCTCGGCTCCAACCTTGGTGTCGGAGCCGTCAGGGAGCCGTAAGCGATCCAGATCGCTATCCCTGGAGTCGATTCGCTCGGCTCCGGGATCATCTTTGCTACAGTCTGAACGGAGCCATAGGTCCCACTCTTCTCTGTCCTCGAGGCTTTCCGATCATGACTTGGCGAGAGTGGTCAGTAGACTCCTCAAATCGCAGGCCCTGGCTAAAATGTTAACTAGCCCTCCTCATCAGGCTGTGGCTGCTCCTCTTTCTGAAGTAGTTCCTCCTCCGACTTCTCCTGTCAGTTCGGAGCCGGAGCATGTTGGGGCTCACATCCTGGAAACGTCGGCACCGATGCTTCCCCTTTCGGCTCCTTCGTCGGCTCCGATTTCTTCAATGGTTCCGTCCTTGGAGGGATCTGGGTGCCGAGACTCCCTCATCGGCTCCAAGGGGGCGAGTGGCATCAGACCCTTGTCCGACCCCGTTCTCCCTCTTGGAGCTTCGGCGCAGGTAAGCTCGGTTCCTACATCGGCCTCGGAGCCGTCCCTTTCGGTGCTGCAGAGGGTTCCCATCTCCTCGGAGCGGGGACCCTCTTCTGTGCCGGACAGGGGCACCTTCGAGGTCATGAGGAGCGTGCTGACTTCTGAGTCTGCACCTCGATCAGCCCCTTCAGCTCCTCCCCCAGGGTGTCTGCTTCGGTCTCTGCCCCTCCTCCAGACCCCAAGCGAGGGGATCAAACGCTCCAGGTCACCCCACTGGGTGTATCTTCCTTTTCTGAGGCCTTCCCTGAGTTTTCAGAGGAGCCACCTCGAAAGAAGAAATGTAAGAGGAAACATGTTGACTCCCCAGAGTCGGTCACGTCGGATACTGACTTGGAGGATTCGGAAGGGTCCCCAAGATCACCCTCTGAAGATGTCTCTTTCTCAGACATCCTTGAGATCCTTAAGCAGAGGGGGAACTGGTCTGCACTTAACCCTTCTGAGGATGAGTCACTATACTTGGATGCATTTGGTTCTCACCCCTCCACCTCCTGGGTGTCTCCGCCTTTCGATCCATTAATGGAAGTGGTGGCTCGGAAGGCGTGGTCAGCTCCGGACACACTGGAACCAACCCCTCGTAGGCCCGCTAAGTTTATCACGGCCCCCAAAGATAAACACTTTCTGACAAAGGGTGCCCCTTTTGATGCCATGGTGGTAGCAGCTGCCACGAGAAAGGAGTTGGCTGACACTTCTGTACCTGTCCATCCCCCTAATAAAGAGTCTAGGACGATGGATAGATACGGGAGCGGATGTTTTCCTCAGCGACCTTCTCCATGCGGTCGCTGAACTATTTGTGCCACTTCACCCATCTTCAGAGGGATCTCCTCAAGGAGCTATGAGATACCCTGCAAGATCCATCAGCTGCGGGGGCTCAAGACAAGATAAACTCCCAGCTGGCGACTCTTAATTCTATCGTTAACTCCTCCATGCGGCTCATTTCGTATGCAGCTGATGGGGCGAGTAGAGACGCAGGCACAGGTGTGGCTTTGAGAAGGCATGCCTGGATGCGGTTATGTAACTTCGCTGATCCCTTCAAGGCGTCTTTCACCAACACCCCTTTTGATGGTTCGGCTCTGTTTGGACCTCAGGTGAAAGATACACTTACCAGGTGTGAGCAGGAAGGCAAGACTCTCTCTGCCGTGGGAGTCCATTTTTCCATTCCCTCTAGACCATACCCTAAGGGTCAGAAGAGTGGGAAGATGTGGTTCCAGAAACCCCAGGGAGCTGTGCCTGACACACGTGGCGAGTTTCCCTCCAGAGGCAGAAGAGGGAACAATAATAGACGCCGCCCATGGGGCAGAGGGGGTCCGCAGAATCAGGGTAGTAGGGAATCTTTCTCTGACAAGCCCTTCCAGCACCCCTGAGGGCTGCCTGGCTGTCCGCCTTTGGAGGCAGTCGGGGGAAGGTTGTCTCTGTACCCAGAAGCCTGGCGTCTCATCACTCGAGACAGATGGGTACAGTCTATCATATCCGGAGGTTACAAAATCCCATTTGTCCACACTCCCTTAAAATCAAACAACCCCATCCCAGATGTTCCACCCAGTCTAAGGGAACAGGCAGTACAAGAAATTTCAAGACTGCTGAAAAAACGGGCCATCCAACAAGTCCCAGCAGGCCAGCAAGGATCCGGAATTTACTCAAAGTTCTTTTTGGTACCAAAGAAGACAGGGGAGTGGAGACCCATTTTGGATCTCAGCAGACTAAACAAGTCTGTTCGAAGAACGAAGTTCCAGATGGTCACGCTTCAGTCCATTCTACCCTTTTTGGGTCAGGACAGTTAGATGTGCTCCATAGATCTTCAGGACGCATACCACCACATCAAAATGGACAGGCGTTCCAGAAGGTTTCTCCGCTTCCGGCTGGGAGCCAGTCATTACCAGTTCAGAGCCCTGCCCTTTGGTCTCACCACAGCCCCCAGGGTGTTCACCAAATGCATGGCAGTGGTTACCGCTCACCTGAGACATCAAGGATTCCAGGTGTTTCCATATCTAGACGACTGGCTCCTTACTGCTACCACCAGACATCAATTGCTAAGAGCCAGGGATTATACCATCCAAACATGCTCCATCCTAGGTATCTCAATAAATTTCAAAAAGTCTGCATTGTCGCCTTGTCAGTCTTTAACCTTTATAGGTGCAAGATTAAATACAAAAGATCTGTCTGCAAGGCTTCCAATAGACAGAGTGGCAGACATTCGCAGACATGTACAGGTATTATTAGGATGCAGAAAGATTCAGGCCAGATTCGTCCTAAAAACCTTAGGTCTCATGGCAGCAGCGATCATATTAGTTCCCCTGGCTTGTTTTCACATGAGGATTCTCCAGTGGATGCTTTTCTCCCAATGGTCTTTTCAACAACTTCCTTTGTCTCACAAGATAATAATCACACAGTCATGCAAAGACCACTTGGCTTGGTGGATGGTCTCTCCAGCAGTACCCCAGGGCAGACCATTTGTCCTTCCTCCTCCAGTTGCCACAGTGACCACGGATGCCTCCCTGATCGGGTGGGGGGGGGTTTTCAGGGCAGGACTGTCCAGGGCACCTGGCAACCCCACGAGTATCACTTGCACATAAACGTCTTGGAGATGAGGGCGGTGCTTTTAGCATTGCAAGCTCTTCAGAACTCTCCACCCACCTGGACCATTGCAATTCAGTCAGACAATATGTCTGTAGTGTGGTACATTAACAAGCAGGGCGGAACCAAGTCATATCCCTTATGTCGAGAAGCACTCAGACTATGGCAGTGGGTGATCTCCTCTCAATGGTTTCTGACAGCAACACACATCCCTGGGAAGTCCAACGTCATAGCGGACAGGCTAAGCAGAGCTATTCTCATGCCTCACAAGTGGTCTCTCAACAGGACAGTATCGGACAGAATCTTCCGCAAATGGGATCAGCCTTGCTACGACCTTTTCGCAACTCCTCTCAACAGCAAGTGTGACAGTTTCTTCACTCTCTTCCCTCTTCCCGGACACTCCCCCAGAGACGCTCTAGTTCATGATTGGCCCAAGGACTTCTGTATGCATTCCCACCCTTTCCACTAATTCCCAAACTAATTCAGAAAGCTACCGTGCTGGGTTGCAGGATGATCCTCATTGCTTCCTACTGGCCTCGACAAATCTGGTTAACATTCCTGCATCATCACCTTCTAGAGCAGCCTTGGAATCTGGACCCAGTTCTGGACTTCCTGATCCATCAGTCGGGCAGGCTGCATCAGACTCTTCAGTCTCTCAACCTCACTGCTTGGTTGCTCCATTTCCAACCTTAGCCAGGCTTCCCAGTATTTCCAGTTCAGTGCGTGAGATTATCCTTTCCTCGCACAAACCTACAACCAGGAAGACTTATGCCAGTAAGTGGAAACATTTCTCTTTCTGGGCAGAGGCTAGAAATATTGATCCCTTCACAGCACCTGTCCATAACGTTCTGGACTTCTTAGCAGAGCTTTTTCAAGCGGGCTCCTCGTCGGCCACCATTAGAGTTCAATTAGCGGCAATCTCTAATTTCCATACGGGCCTGTCAGAGACCAGCATCATGTCCCATAAGCTTTGCAAAGCCTTTCTGAAAGGAACAATCTTGCTCAGGCCTCCAGTCAGAGATCCCCAGCCTCCTTGGGACTTAAATTTGATCCTAGCTTCCTTGATACTTCCTCCCTTTGAACCGGCAGCTTCCTGTTCCTTGAAATTGCTTACTTGGAAAACACTCTTTTTGGTGGCCATTACTTCAGCGAGGAGAGTTCTTATCTAGTTTTCCATAAGGATAGAGTTTCACTCAGGACTAATCCTTCGTTCCTTCCTAAGGTCCCCTCTGAGAACAAATTGAATCAATCCATCGATCTGCCAGTCTTTTTTCCAAATTATTCCAACAAAGCTTAACACAAATTACACCAATTAGATGTTCATAGGCAATTACGTTTCTATTTGCATAGAACTGAGCAAATAAGGAGATCAGATCAACTCTTCCTGTCCTATGCGGAGGGTAAGCAGGGTTGACCAGTGTCTAAAGTAACCTTATCCAGGTGGTTGTCCTCTATTATTACCCTTATTTATCAGTTGAGGCATAAAGAACTCCCTGCTAAACCTAAAGGCCACTCTACTAGGGCTTTAGCTACGTCGGTAGCCTTTTAAGCAAGACTACTAATGGAAGCCATTTGTGCGGCAGCCACATGGGCCACCCCTCATACCTTCATTTCACATTATAAATTGGATGTGGCCTCTAGGAGTAGAGCTGATTTTGGTTCCACTGTGCTCAAGAGTCTGTTCCGATGAGCCACCCAGGACTAAGGTGCTGGGGACGCTGTCCCAACCAGCAAGAATGAAGGCGAGAGAGGCAACTTAACATTAAGACATTATGTACCTACCATAACGTTCCATGTTAGTTGTCTTCTTCTCACCTTTTTCTTGCATCCCACCCTCCATTCCCCTAGCCTAGATGGACCGAGAAGAGTTTTCCTACGAGTCTTGTCACTGGCTGAGTCTTTACAGTTTTATATCCTGTATCTTTTTCTTCAGCCCTCTAGCTGAAGTCCCTTTTTTTGGGACAGTTGTTCTCTTGTATTTTTTTGGTGTTGGGTCTTCCAAATGAGATCTGGGGGTCTAGCACCAGGTATTGTGGGATATAGGGAGGCCTTGAGCCAGTAAGTAGCTCTCGAGCTTTAGAAAATGGCCGAGTTGGAGCCAAGAGGTCGGCTCCGAACCCAACCAGCAAGAAAGAAGGCGAGAAGAAGACACCTAACATGGAACGTTATGGTAGGTACATAACTTCTTATTGAATGTTAATGTATGCGTTGCATGTCACTAGCATATTGATGCTCATTTGCATATCATTATGTCATCGTTTTCATGTGATGCATACCTTGTTATTCTCTCACTCGAGTGATCATGCTACACATGTCTTGCATGCCACCGATAGCCATACTGTCTCATTTAACACAATGTGATATTTATATATCTGAATATTCTCACTGTCTGAAGTCTAGAGATGGTGCTTTAGCAGATTTTATTTATAATGTCCTGGGCTGAAAGATTTCTAGTTCATGTAATGACATATACAGCTCAGCAAGAAATGTGGAAAATGCGTAAATATAGTTGCAAGTCTAGAAAACTCCTGGAACAACCTTATGTCGACCAGGATCAAATGCAGGAATGGTTAATGAGAGAAGAATTCAAACCAAAAGATGAAAGGTTAATATTGGGGGCACAAGACAGTAGACTGCATACACGTTGGTTTACAAAGTCCATTGAACATGTGGGAGAAACAGACAAATGTAGGTTTTGTAAAACAGAATTGGAAACAGTTGCACACCTTGTTGCTGGTTGTGACATACTAATGGCAGAAGGACTGTATACTGAAAGGCATAGTAATGTCGCAAGACTTTTGCACTGTGGACTGTGCAAACATTTTAATGCTGAAGTAGCTGAAAAACAAAGGAAACATTAGCCACAAAGCATTATGGAAAATTATAAAGTCTACATCACATGGGATCACCCATTACCAACAATTCAAAAGACAGATGCGAGAAAAACGGATATAGTGGTCCATGAAAAGAAGACTGCATTGATCATTGAAATCTCTACACCCAGTATCTACAGTGTCTTGCACACAGAGATGCACAAAGTCATAAAATATCAGGATTTGCAGGCAGAAACTAGAGCAATGTGGAAGAAAGATACCCAGACAGTTCCAATAGTAGTAGGAGCAACTGGGATTAAAAAAAAAATCTACAGTTGTGTTTAGATATGTTACCAGTACATGTAATTCGATATGACTTGCAGAAAGAGGCATTATTGGGTACATTCCGGGTGCTGTGAGGAGCACTTCTGGCTTACATCAAAGATTGAAACAATACTAATTTCATGAAATTTAATCGTACTTTGACTTAGGGATGGAGTCCATTCCCATCATGGTATTTGAAACTCAAAATATTTGGAGAAATTAAAAAAATGAGAAGAGTCTATGACAGCATAGTAGACCTCCTGTAGGAGTCTTCAGTATCAGTCTGGGACAGGAATCTGAGATAAAGGAACTTGAGCAGAAGGAAGTGTATAAATATTTGGGAATTGATGAAGGATCGACAGTAAAACATGTTTAAATGCAAACAAAACTCAGTAAAAATATTTTAGAACCCTAAAATTAATACTGATAAACCAATTTGCTCTTCCTCTTCTAACTTAGAGTTTTAGGGTGATTGACTGACCCAAAAAGGTGTTGGATCAGTTGGACAGGAAAACACGGAAAATCCTTCACACTTATCAAATGATATGTAAAAAATAGTGTTTATCAAGATTATATATTCCTCGTTCTGAAGGAGGTATAGGCCTCCTTGAAACTGATTATATGTGTAGATCTGCAATCATAGGACTGCATACATATCTGCTGACTTCACCAGATCCAAACATGGTGAAAGTTTTAAAATATGAGGAGAACCAGTCTAAGATGACTTCCCTGCTTAGTTCAGCAGAAAAATACTGGTGTCAAGTGGAATGAAAATCATACCAGAAGTAGACAAAAATCAGGCAGCAACCCATCATCTTCTTTCGGCTGTTCCCGTTAGGGGTCACCACAGCGGATCATCTGTTTCCATTTTTTTCCTGTCCTCTGCATCATGCTCTTTCACACCAACCGCCTGCATGTCCTCTCTCACCACATCCATAAACCTCATCTTAGGCCTTCCTCTTTTCCTCTTACCTGGCAGCTCCATCCTTAGCATCCTTTTCCCAATATACCCAGCATCCCTCCTCAGCACATGTCCATACCAACGCAATCTCGCCTCTCTTGCTTTGTCTCCAAACTGTCCAACCTGAGCTGACCCTCTAATGTACTGATTCCTAATCCTGTCCATCCTAGTCACACCCAGTGCAAATCTTAACATCTTTAACTCTGCCACATCCAGCTCTGACTCCTGCCTTTTCGACAATGCTACCGTCTCCAGCCCATATAACATAGCTGGTCTCACTACCCTCTTGTAGACCTTCCCTTTCACTCTTATTGGTACCCGTCTGTCACAAATCACTCCTGACACTCTTCTCCACCCATTCCACCCTGCCTGTTCTCTCTTCTTCACCTCTCTTCCACACTCACCGTTACTCTGAACTGTTGATCCCAAGTACTTAAACTCATCCACCTTTACCAGCTCTACTCCTGCATCCCCACCATTCCTCTACCCTCCCTCTCATTTACACACATATATTCTGTCTTAGTCCTGCTGACCTTCATTCCTCCCATCTCTGAAGCATATCTCCACCTCTCCAGGGTCTCCTCAACCTGGTCCCTACTCTCACTACAGATCACAATGTCATCTGCAAACATCATAGCCCACGGGGCCTCCTGTCTGATCTCATCTGTCAACCTGTTCATCACCACTGCAAATAAGAAAGGGCTCAGAGCTGATCCTTGATGTGATCCCACCTCCACCTTAAATGTATCTGTCACTCCCACCTCAGTCCTCACCAATGTCACACTACCCTTGTACATATCCTGTATCACTCTTACATACTTCTCTGCCACTCCCGACTTCCTCATACAATACCACAACTCCTCTCTAGGCACCCTGTCATATGCTTTCTCTAAGTCCACAAAGACACAATGCAACTCCTTCTGACCTTCTCTGTATTTCTCCAACAACACTCTCAGAGCAAATATTGCATCTGAAGTGCTCCTTCCTGGCATGAAATCATACTGCTGATCACTAATCATCACCTCCCTTCTTAACCTAGCTTCCACTACTCTTTCCCCTAACTTCAAGCTGTGACTGATTAATTTTATCCCTCTGTAATTACTGCAGCTCTGCACATCATCCTTATTCTTAAAGATAGGTACCAAAACACTTTTTCTCCACTCCTCAGGCATCCTCTGACTTTCTAAAATTTCATTAAACAATCTGGTTAAAAATTCCACTGCCATTTCTCCTAAGCACCTCCATGCTTCCACTGGTATATCATCTGGGCCAACAGCCTTTCCATTCTTCACCCTCTTCATAGCTGTCATTACTTCCTCCTTGCAAATCTGCTTCACTTCCTGATTCACTATCCCCACATCACCCAACTTTCTCTCTTTCTCATTCTCTTCATTCATCAGCCCTTCAAAGTACTCTTTCCATCTACTCAACACACTCTCCTCACTTGTGAGTACGTTTCCCTCACTGTCCTTTATCACCCTTACCTGCTGCACATCTTTCCCAGCTCTGTCCCTCTGGGTAGCCAATTGGTACAGGTCCTTTTCTCCATCTTTAGTGTCCAATCTCTCATACAGCTCTCTATATGCCTTATCCATAGCCTTCGTCACCTCTGTCTTTGCCATGCGCCTCATCTCCTTATACTCATGTCTACTTTCTTCATCTCTTTGACAATCCCAATCCTTGTTCGCCAGCCTCTTCCTCTGTATACTCTCCTGTACATCCTCATTCCACCACCATGTCTCCTTGTCCTCCTTCCTCTGTCCAGATGTCACACCAAGCACCTTCCTAGCAGTCTCCCTTACTAGCTGTGCTTTAGTTACCCAGCTATTCGGTAACTCTTCATTGCCTCCCAGTGCCTGTCTTAACTCTTCCCTGAACTCCACCTCACAATCACCCTTTTTTAACTTCCACCATTTAATCCTTGGCACTGCTTTCACACTCCTCCTCCGCTTCTTGATCACCAACATCATCCTGCAGATCACCATTCTATGCTGCTTAACTACACTTTCCCCAGTCACCACTTTACAGTCTCCAATCTCCTTCAGACTGGCCCTCCTACATAGGATATAATCCACCTGTGTGCATCTTCTTCCACTCTTGTACGCCACCCTATGCTCCTCCCTCTTCTTAAAATACGTATTCACCACAGCCATGTCCATCCTTTTCGCAAAATCGACAATCATCTGACCGTCTGCATTCCTCTCCTTAACACCATACCTACCCATCACTTCCTCATCCCCTCTGTTCACTTCACCAACATACCCACTGAAGTCCTCTCCAATCACTAGTCTCTCACCCTTGGATACACTCACCACCACTTCATCCAACTCACTCCAAAATTTTTTCTTTCTCATCCATCGCACACCCAACTTGTGGAGCTTATGCACTAACAACATTCATCATTACACCATCAATTTCAAGCTTCATAAACATCACTCTATCAGACACTCTCCAAAACATTCTTGGCATACTGTTCCATTAGGATAACCCCTACCCCATTTCTTCTGCCATCCACACCATGATAGAACATTTTGAACCCGTCTCCTATACACTTGGCCTTACTTCCCTTCCATCTGGTCTCTTGTACGCACAATATATCAACCTTCCTTCTCTCCATCATATCAGGTAGCTCTCTCCCTATACCAGTCATACTGCCAACATTCAAAGTTCCTACCCTCAGTACTACACTCCTAACCTTCCTCCTCTCTTTCTGCCTTCGGGCATGCCTTCCCCCTCCTCTTCTTCTTCGGCCAACAGTAGCCCAATTTCCACCAGCACCCTGTTGGCTAACAGTACTGGTGGTGGTCGTTGTTAACCCGGGCCTCGACCGATCCGGTATGTAATTATGAAAACTTCTCCTTTTGGTAGAGGTTTTACGACTGATGCCCTTCCTGACGCAACCCTCCCCATTTATCCAGGCTTGGGACCGGCACAAAGAAATGCACTGGCTTGTGCGTATGCCAAAAAAAAAAAAACAAAAGACAGAATATGAGGAAGGATCAGATGAGAAGGCAAGAAATGTGGAAAATGCATAAATATAGTTGCAAGTATAGAAAACTCCTGGAACAACCTCATGTTGATTAGGATCTGATGCAGGAATGGTTAAAGACAGGTGAATTTAAACCAAATGATGAAAGGTTAATATTGGTGGCCCAGGATAGTGAAACTACAAACACGTCAGTTTCCAAAGTCTACTGAACATGTGGGAGAAACAGACAGATGTAAGTTTTGTAAACCAGAACTGGAAAGAGTGTTGCTGGATATGATATAGTAAATGGCAGACAGCCTGTATACTTAAAGGCATAATAATGTGACAAGACTGTTGCAGTGGAGATTGTGCAAACATTACAATGCTGAAGTATCTGAGAAGCATTGAAAACATGAGCCACAGAGCATTACAGAGAATGATGACATTTACATCACATGGGATCACCTGTTACAACAGTTCAAAACAGATGCAAGAAAACCAAATATAGTAGTCTATGAAAATAAGACAAAAGCAGCATTGATCACTGAAATTGCTACGCCCAGTGAGTACAGTGTCTTACTTACAGAGAAAAACAAAGTCATAAAATACCAGGATTTGCTGGCAGAAAGTAGAGCAGTGTGGAAGAAAGTTACCCAGAGAGGTTGCAATAGTAAGGGGAGCAATGGGTCTTATAAAAAATAATTTACAGTCTTATTTAGATATGTTACTGATACATGTAACTCCATATGAATTACAGAAGGAGTCAGTCTTGGATAGATTACGGGTGCTGTGAAGAGTACTTTTGTCTGACATCCAAGACTGAAACAAAACCAATTTCATGAACTTTAATCATACTTTGACATATGAATAGGGTCTGTTCCCATCATGGTACTAGAAACCCAAAAGACGTGGAGAAATTAAACTTAGTCTTTGTTGATTCCTCTCTTCCATACCAAATTTTTACTTGTTCGTAGTAATGTTATACTTTTTGTAGTGAGATATTTAAAGTTTAATACATTCTTTCTTTGTAATGTTTTCCTGTCTGAGTAGCAGATTAGTAGTCACAAAATGTGCTTATTTCTACTGATGATTTGCAAGTTTGAATGGTGGAGATTGAAAAAAAACACTGTCACCATTCAGTGAGATATATGGCAGGGGTGATAAAATAGGAAACATATTGGCATCATCCCATAGCTATGCTTTTGGCATTTGCTACAGAGTGATAGTATTGTGACCTGCTGATTAATGTTACTATACTTAGCTGTGTGAACAACCAATTTAGTTTTCTATATATGCTTTTAAAAATTAATTGATGTCATTTTATTGCTCATTTTTCAGCATTACATGGCACCATGTCTATCAAATATGATCCAGTGTCAGCATATCTGACTAATGTTTAGTAAGACTTGGTGCAATTACCTAGTGAAGGAAAAAACTCAAGGGCGCATAAAATATGTATTTTTTTTTTATTGTTTGACAAAGGCTGACAGAAACCTCCATGAGGAAGTGCTTGGTTACGAATGGTGAGATGAATCCAAAATGTATGAAGCATGCATAAAACATTTATACTATAATTCACAATCTTCCATACCCAAAATGTGGAATATACCTCTCAGAATATCGAATAAATTTGCAAAACGTGGAACACTTAGTAATAGCTATTTTTATTATTTATTTTATTTACAGTTTGTTGAGTGGGTTAGTCCCTCAAGGTTAATGGCCTTTTTTCAGGAAAGACCTGAAGTGGTATTCATAGTAACTAGGAGAAATTTGGCAAGGGCATCGGGAAATTTCCCCTACACTTTTCACTAAGTAACATGGGGTCCTTTATATCCATTTCAGCGACTATCATTGTAAAATATCACCTGGATGGCACACACAGGAATGTAGCACCACCTTTATGCTGCACTGCAGAGTCAGTCCTGGGAAACTAATTCAACTAGCTGGTGTAGGAATAGAACCCACAGCCTTTTGCACCAAAGACAAATATATTAACCTGTTGAGCTAGTTATAAACTTCAACTAGGACGCATGGCTAAATGGGTTATTTTATACTTATAAAAGGTTCTTTTAATTAATTAATTAATTAGATTCAGTATCATTTAGCATGGATTTCAGTTAAAAAAAAAATCTTAACACTGTTTGACAGACCTTTTCAATATGAACTGCGAAAATCATGGGCTTTTTAAGACTCAAAATGAGGAGCATTCTTAATAATGAAGTACACTTGAGAGATATGAGTTCTGCTGACAGAGAGGTATGGCTGTAAACCACTTGTTAACAAGAACTGAACGTTTATCCAGTGGAAGAGCCTGATTAGACATGTTAGTGTTTGTGTGTTAGTATTGTTTAGTTAGTAGAGAGATCATGCTGTGTACTTTCTATCTGTGCTTGTTCTTGTATAATATACTAATTACTTCTTTTTCTGTTCTCCCTGCCCTGTTGACTGCAGGTGTTCAGGACCCCCGACAAATTCTCACCACTTATCCATTAAATTATTCACTTCCCATTTATAGAACTTTTTGACCTGTCCACATTGTTTGCTTCCATTACTACAAATGCAATGTATGTAGAGAAATGGCCAGCTTTACTCCATGGTTTCTTCTTGGTTCTTGCACACCTCCTTCTTACTATTAAGGAGTGTCAGGTAGCATGACACCGCCACCTCACACACTGAGAAGTAGAACTAATCTCTGCCCCTCAAATATATCTTTTCTAGACAGGCTTCCAGCACTGAAGCAGTTAAAATGAACTTATCTTTGCAGACTACATCCTCTGGACCAGTGCTGACAGGTGCTCCATGGTTTCCTGTTTATTTGCTGTGAGTTTAAAGGTATGCATTGTATATTGCTTTGCTACAGCAATGCTTCTGATAAGACCTTGTTTATTTTTTCCTGAAGGACAGAGTACAAAATCACATGTATATTTGTTTTTTATTCTGGAGTTGCCAAGGGCTTCATTTTTGGACCCATGATGTTTTTTTCCCCTTTGCTAATGAAGGTTGGAACAATAGCTTCCTCTTTTGTGTGGATGATACCATGGTTTTCTTTAACACACCCTTAACTGTTAATGCTTAATGTTGAGTTCATGTCAGATTTCCATGTGTTCAGAAATGTGTTTGCCTGCATTGGCTTGTAAACCAGAAAAAAGGCAGAAGTCATAACAGTGCAGCTGCAGAGACCACATACTTGTTTGCCATGTTAACCATCGGTACAGGTGAAGCTCTAAGTCAGGCAACACGTTTTTTGTCACCCAGAGACCATGCTTTTCTCAGACCATCTCATTAGGTTTGTTTGTGTCTTTCGGCTTTTCCCGGTTAGGGGTCGACACAGCGGAACTCCGGTCCACTAATGATTGGTAGTGGATTTTTACGTACCGGGTTACCAGCCCTGACGCACAACCTTCAACGAAGGCACGCACCATTCACATATGCCTCCACACAGAAGACGCTCTAGCTGAGAATCGAACGGGAAAACATCTTGCTATGAAGCGACAATGCTACTGCAGCACCACCACCGCAGTAGACCTTCTCATTAGGTTACTAACCCAAAATTTCATCACTTATAAATTGACTATGTCAACCGCATTACTGTCCTGTTCATCTCTAAAGCTCCTTTCATATTTTCTGTTTATATTGCCTTGATAGTTGATTGTGACACTGTTGTGTTAGATGCGTATAAGCCAAGTGCAGAGAGCAGGAGTCCTGATGTGTATACTGCTGGGGAAAGAAAAGAAGGTGTAAAAAGATGATGTTGTAAATAGTTTAGGGAAATAACTGCAATCCCCAGCGTAGCAGTTTTAAGAAGCACATTTGACTTTAAGAAGCTTAGTTTGATTGTAGGGAGTCAGACGCAATGTGAAGAAACAGTCTTTTTTTTTGCATAAAAGTTTGTGAATGTTCAAAATTGCCTTTCTTATGAGACTGTAAGGTAAGAATGGTGATGGAATTTAAAAATATTTGGGTGGTACTTGTACAGAAAAGGAAGAATGAATCTTGATATCTTTGGATTTGCAGCTTAGCTAAATAAAGAATTGTCTGATGGTTAATCTGCTGTCAGACTGTCTTATTTCTGTATACTGTTCTCATTCCTCAGCAGATCTCTGCAAATCTCATTAGTAGCTCATGGCATTTACTTTTCGATCCATTGTTTCTAAGTTATGCTCCAGGCTGACTACCTTATTTGATTTGTCCCGGTAGGTCAATTGCTACTTACTGTCCCTGTTAAGGCAGGTCTTTTTCTTTATCCTCTGACTCATATACTCTATTCCCTGCACTGACTTATACTGACATTTGAATGGCTTTTGTTTCAGACAGTTATTTTGTGCTGGACAGTAACCTGTCGGTATAGATAATCACTGTTGCATCACTGCCTTAACTGTATTACATTGTGCTCCGTACAATGGCAGCGTGTTTGCTAATAATGCATTGACTTTAACCTCGCTAGTTTGTGTTTCTCCTTATTTCATATCCCAGAAACAAAAAGGAAAATTGGTGCAACACATACATTTGTAAGCAATAGGAATATGTCTGTGCCTAATTAGCTGTAATTATAATACTTTTGTCATTTATAATAATTGTAAAGAGCTATTTGATGAATGTTTGATTGTTGTGAGATCACTAAACTTGAAAAGGAATTCCTAAACAGTAGTGATAAGTCATTTTCTCATTTTATGTGCATTTTATTTGACTGTTGGTTGTTTAAAATGTTCTGCCGTTAATGTCTAATATTCTAACACCATCTTTTCTAGCATCCTTCTGTGGCATTAAACACAAATGAGAGTACTCAGACCCACAATGATTTCTACGAAAAGTATGATTAATAAAATGTGGCCATCATCTCCTTGCAATTAAATGGCTACAGCTAATAAATACTAATTTTAGAGCTATGCTTTATTTATGAGTACTTCCCATGTTACAGACTGATATTTTTCATGTATGTTTCTAAACTTTGGTTAGAGACATTATTGATTCATTTGTTTGTTTGAAGTATGAACAGGTGGACCGGACCCAAGGGTCATTATGGCCATGAGCCATTTACAGTAACTGAGGAATGCAAAACATAAATGAAAATACAACAATCCTATACCAGCAAAACAGTCAGAATAGTTTAGAAATAAATAGACGTTATTAATATACTCACCAATCATAAGTTAGAAAAAACATGCTGTGTGCACCGGTTTTGCACATCTCAGTGTTATATAAAGTACTTTGCATCAGTCACAGCATCTAAGAGCCCATAGCAAAGTCAGTGGCACAGCAAGTGGGGACTATGAATTACACATGTGTCTAAATAAATACATTACAGTAAGAGTGCTGTGGCAGTTCTTTGTAGATGGTGTTTTTTTAGTAAGAGATGCAGATAATAACACAGCTGACCCGCTATCAGAAGGTAATGAACTCCAGACCTTGGGGCCACAGTTTAGGGAATGTAGGAAATACTTGATAAGTGTGGGAACAGAAAGGTTGAATAAACAGTTCTATGAAGAGGCCAGTAAGGGTCAGTGTCCATGTTGCAGTAGTTTAAAGAGTGTAGTTAAACAGTCACTTGGTTATCTGGTGTAAGAGGTTAAAACTGCGAAGAGGAGATGTCCTAAGACTAAACCTTAGGGGACAGTCTGTGGTAAGGAGGTTTGTGAGTACAAGATGTGGTCCACTTGGAAATGAACCAAGTGATTTTATGGGAAGTTTGTAATCCGGTTAAGTGCTTTCCCATCTCAACCATTATTTCTCAAGTTTAGCAGTTAACAGTGGATAAAAAATGGAGTCAGTGGTATTAGATAAATATGTAGAGACCACACCAGATTTTAAGTCATTGTCCGTGGCCTTAGACATAGGATTTAGTAGTGATAAGGCAGTGGTACTGTTGCTCTTTCTCAATCTAAAACCATATAGATTCTAAACTGAAATGTCTATGCCATTACAATATGTATGTTCTAGATGGGAGGCAGCTGCTTATTACAGTGGTAGCACTAAACAGGAAGAACAGAGATACACCTAAAATATTATCTATCATAAAAGATCCATTTCCTGTTTACGCATGATGTCTGTGTCTGTTTTCCAGGGAATTAAAAGCTAAAGCCAGGCAGTGGTGAGAAGAAAACTGAAAATGTGACAGAGTAGATTGGATAGAATGGCTGCAAGTGCCCCTTGAATTTAGGGACTGGGATATGGTCCTAAAATAGAAACTTATTAGCTACACAAAATACTGCTATCCCTATCCTTTATGAGGGGAAGTGAGTGGGAAAGGTAATTATAGTGAATTATAAGAAGACTGATGCATGGATGCCGATGAAATATCTTAGTGGGACTTAGCTGCCCCTTAACTTCCTCTCTGCACAGGGCAGAAGAGGGCATGTTTTGTCCTCCCCATGAAGTAGTACACATCTGTGTTGAAGGTTAAACTGCCCACTCTGTCTTCACAGAAGTAAGTGCATAGCCCTATCAGACAGCGCATCACTGCGTTTGTACTTGGATAAGTCATTATCCTTCTGTTGGAAAGTCTGAAAATAAAATCTGATCCAATGTGCAGAACTGACTCTGTAGAACTACCTCGAATTCTTTTCTTTTTGAAAGTGGAACATTTTATTCTGCAGTAGGACAAGTGGAAGAATAGTATTTAATACATATTCCAGACCCCCCCCCGCCATGGGTTCATAGATTCATAGGTATTTACTCGGCTAACGACCACAAGGGCCTTTTTAGTGTAACCATGCATCCCAAATCTCTGACAAGTTCTGATACCCTTGATAAGTGTAAGCATGGGCCTGGGAGGTGAACCATTTACAGTTTACCTGTGTCCATTAGAGACATAGGTGCCAAACCAGGGATAAATTTTGTGTTCCCCATCCAATTGTCCAAGTTTCACAGTTTCTCAGCCACAGTGTAAGTGCAAGCAGTGCAGTAGCTCAGTCGATAAGATTTCTGCCTCACAGCTCAAAGGTTTAGGGTTCAGTCCGGACCCTCCTGCTTGCAGTCTATGTGCAGTTTGCTTGTTTGTCTTGTGCCTGCCTTGGTTTTCCCTAGATATTATGATTTCTTCCCACCTCCTGAAACATAGTGAAACACAAAGTGATTGCCTGTTCTAAACTGTCCATATAGTGTGAATATATTGTTGACACCTTTGTAAATTAGGTTTGATCCTATCTAATCTGCGAAAATGTATGTTTCCTGTAGCCAGGGAATGTAAGAACTTTTCTCTTGTAAATGAAAAAGGACATGAAAGGGTAAGAAATATATTTGAAATGCAGAATGTAACTTTATGTAGCTTCTCATGAAGAAACTAATTACTTGCATGTAACTAAATCACACAGGTGTTTGGAGAGAGGAAAACCAAAGTTCATAAATTGTAATGAAAGTGTATCTCAAATAATTTACTGGCCAGAACTGCATGGATGCAGACATTAAAATTCAAATGGTTAATACATGTATTCTGCACTGGAAATGGTGCATTGCTCTTCTGGGCAGGGTGGAGGGGGACATAATGTGATCTGCTGTAATATAATTGAATCTGTTTTACTATAACAAAGGACATAATGTAATCTGATTACCCTCTGTTTTGTGGAACAGGAGGGATGAGCAAAAATGTTTATACAACTATATTTGTATATAAATATAGATACATATTTGGGACTGCTTTGCCTTAGACTGTACTTGAGAAGACCTTATTATGTCCATATAAGTGCTGTCCTGCCTTGTGTTGGCTTCTCTAACCTGGCACACCTAAGGGCCAGAATTTCCTTTTTTTTACAGGAGTAGATAGCTGATATATATATATATATATATATATATATATATATATATATATATATATATATATATATATATATAACATTTGGATCGGATCAGGTATTTCTGTGCATATCCCTTCATCCCTTCTATATAACTGTTACTTTTCTGTCTCGGTGCACTGTTTTGATCTCTTCATATGTCATGCATATTAACACTTGTTCTTTATTAAGTAAGGTTTTATTTAGGTGGCACAACAGGTAGTATTTCCACCTCAAAGCAAGAGGTTCTCCACATTGACTCTGAGCTGGGATTCATGTCCTCAATATGTTCATGTGGGTTTCTCCAGTTGCTCCTGTTTCTTTCCACAGTCCAAAGAAATGCAGTAGGTAAATGGGTGACTTCTAAATTGTCTGCAGGTGTGCATGTATGCATGTGTGAGACAAAAGAAAGGCCTGGCAGTCCACTTCTATATTCTTCCTTGCCTAATAAACTACATGTGTAGAAGAGGCTGTTTGCAGGCTTGTTATAGGAGTCAACTGCAACTCATAAGCATGCCTGGATGTAACATTTTATTTATTCATTTTTCAGCTCATGTGTTTGGTTTTTATTATTTATATATACATTGCAGCTATTTATTAACTGAGAAGAGGTTATTACGATCTTGAAGCGGGAAGCTGCGGCTTTTACCTCTGATTAGCTAAATAGCTTGAGTCAGAAAACAAAAAGCTGTTCTTATGAGCCACATTATGTTTTACCATGCTGTTGTAGTCATAAATGCATGATGTTGAAAAGCAAGGCTGCACAGTAGTCTACTGGTCACTGTTGCTGTCTCAAAGTGCTGTGATATCATGTTTTTATCATTTATACTTGACAAAGTTAAGAGCAGCTAGTAGCTGCCATGTCTGGGTACTAGCCTTACATGCCAAAAAAAAAAAAGCTGTGGAGAATTGAATAATTCTGCCAATATTCTTGTAAATTGTGTGCGTGTGTGTGTGTGTGTTTATCTAATAATCATTTGTTTACAAAGCAGTTACTGTGTGTAAAGGAGCACTGGAAGACACTGTGGCTCATAGACCGGGGAATGAGGCAGGAACATGGGGTACTTGGCCAAAGAGTCAGCTGTGTATGTGATCAGTGTGCAGGCCTAGTCTGTGTATGAATTTTTTATAAGCTGAAACCAGGTAATGCAGTGTATATTCCCCTTTTTGCTGTTGGGGCCTGGTTGCCCATGGTTTACTGATTATTGAATCAAATTGTTTTGTCCTTTTCTTTACTTTAATCTGTTTGGTACCAGTGGTTTAACTTTGGGGGGGGGGGGGGGTTTGAAGTGTATACTTTGCAGGTGACCTGGATTAGATTATAGGAGTCTACATCTGACTTGCTAGCCAAGAGAGGTAGGCTTGAGCAACCAGATGTTAGCTGTAGGTGTGTGTGTTTACTGTGTGAGAGTGAGTGAGCATGTATGTCTTGTGATAGGTAGATGCCTTGTTCATGATTAATTCCTGTGCCTTGCACCCAGTATGTGCTGGGATAAGCTGTATCTCAATTACAGCCATTAACTGGAATAAGCAAGTAATTGGAGAATAAATGAAATACCATAGATTTGCTCCTGCTACAGTTAAAATATATACTGAGGGCCTTGGAGTGGGAGCGGCGGATGGGGCGGGGGCATGCATTACTACGAGGATTAATATTTTGTGAAGTATTCATATGTTACATTCATTATAGGCAATGCAGACAGAATGGGGTCATTGATCTTTAAGCAGCTATACTAAAACAAGGGAAGAAAGCAATACTCTAAAATGTGGGCTTCTCTGTAATACAGTCATCAAAAAGTACTCACAAAAACAACTTCTACTTTTTCTTTCTTTTGCTTCCACTGTGATGTGCCTCTCCTGCCCTGTAGCTAGGCTTAAGCCATTCAAATGCCATTGGATGCCATTGAGAGCACAAAGTTCTCACATGGCTGCCTGAATGACACCCTCAACAGCTCTAAGTTCTGTGAATGAAAGCCTTAGGCTGGGGAGGAATGGGCCTTTGTCTGGTTGTGAGAAGGCCTTATGATCAGCAGACACCGGGTCAAAACCACATTAGGAGGGGGATAAATAGTCCATTCCTGATTACTTCACAGTCTGTTATATTTTAGTGGACAGTATATGGTGATGTAGACTTTGGACTGGTACAAATATAAATAAACTAAAATTGGCATTGAGTTTATTCTGCAGGTAGTTAGTCAAACCTTTTCTTTAAAAAGTGGCATTAAATCTTTGAAATTAGTTGAGCATTCACCAGAGCTGACATGGCATCATTAATGTTTTAGTCTCGTCAATGCTGTGGGAAGTAGGGAAATGCATGCTTCACTTCTTCGTGTAGACATGATTTTATTTGATTTTCATTTCTTTATTTTCCCAAATGTTACAATGCAGTCATATGTTATAAGCACAAGTTTGTTGACTTTTGCATATATTATTCATTTTATTTTTTTCCGCCAGTGCATCTATAATTCCTCCTACATTTTGTAAAAGGGGTTCCTCCAAGGTTAAGATTTTCTGTTTATCTGTTTTCAGGTGAATAATGAAATTCCTATTATGAAACATTTTATTGAAATGTATTTTTATGAACTGAGTATAACAGATCAGTTATAACCTTGAATATGTAAAGCCATTTTCCTGTTGGGGTTTATTGTACATAGTAATTTCATTTGATGCTCATTTTTATAAGAGTGTATATTACTTTTATTAGTAAATAAATATTAACATGACAAACAGTAGTATTAGTGCGTTCAGGGTTCCTGCACTTATCGATTCAGTGAGAAGAAAAATGTTCCCATTAAAGTAAAGCAACAGGTCAACTACTGACATAATTGCTGAAGTGTCTTAATTTTAGAAGCCCATTTGTTTCCATTAAGAAGTTGCATACGTGGCTTTATGTGAATGTCTGAAAGGCATAATCAGCTGCAATTTACAGTCATTATTTTTGTCAGAAAAGTCAAGTATGTATGAGCAATGCTTTTAAATATGTAGCTTAAGGATTACATGATATTACTTTTTGTCAGTAACTGGCTCTTTTTCACGGCATCTGGATCTAAAAATATTAATGATCAGTGTTTAAATTTATGAAAATTAAAAATAAAATAATTGGTTTGCATTATTTTCATATGACAGTGCCATCTAAATACAACTTGGATAAGAAGCTTTAACTTTGCAAACTCTCCATGGCATGTTTTTAAGAGAAAGTACAGTCGTCAGAGTAAACTTCCCATAAAAGTAGGTGTTTGAATGATCAGAGCTGCAGTAGCCTTAGTTATATAGGCTATATCCTGCTACTTTTCTGATTGAAAAAAATAAATCCTGTTCCATTTGAACCATCTCATTAGCCTGACTTGAGGATCTTGACATTGAAAACAGTTTTAATGATTGCTCTGACCTCTGCAAGAAGAGTATCTGAATTGGCAAGTTCTTATGGTGAGTCAGCCTTATCTCGTTTTCCTCAAACACAGGGTTTTCTTAAGAACTACGCCTTTATTTAGGCCTGAAGTGGTATCCAAGTTTATTTTGAGCGAAGCTATCCATTTCTGTGTCTTTGCAGACTCTAAAATGAGGGTGAAGGGATACTTCATAACTTAGATGTACACAGACAGCTGAGGTACTACTTTGACAAAATAAAATCTTTCAGGAACTCTAATCAGTTATTTATTTCTTGTGAAGGTCAGCTCGAGCGGACAAACAGTTTGGGTGTGTAAGACATGCTCTGAAAGCTTTGGAAGCTGGACAGCTGTTGTGGTTTAGCAAGGTATAATCCATATCGATAAGCCTACTGCAGCAGCGATCCATATTCTGAACATCTTTGCAATAGCCATTACTTGGAGGGAAACCCAGAATCCATTTTTTCACAATTTAATGCATTAAGGTGTACTTGACCCTGGTCAGTTTTGTCACAGCCACCAAAGTAAAACTGGTTGCCTAAAGCTAAGTGATATTAAATGAGTAGTATGTTAGTACGTGTAGACGTTAATGTTGTCGTTAAAACAGGTAAGCTGCTGTTCTCCTTACTATCTTGGACAGTGAAGTAATGTTTGTGGTGAACAAGTCGAATCATCTTTTGGTAGCCACCCTTTGTTTTGTAACTAGAGGGCTACTATCTCTAACTTGCGCCACTTACAACAAAGTGTGACCATATATTTACCATTTAACTCTGTTGCAACAAACCATTTTGTTCGTTTTTGTAGCGGGATACATTCAATAGCAATGATAAGGAAATTCTATGACCTGGCAGAGTCATTCCACCTTACCTCTCAAACCTCCCTGTAAGTAAGAATTAAATCAAAAGGTGCTTCAACAAAGTATTAGTTTAAGGGTATGCACACTTATGCAACCAGCATATTGTACGTTTTTTATTTTTTATATTTTTCCCCTAACAGATTAGTTTCTTTTTCAGTTGAATTGTACAGGTTATAGGTCATATTAAAGGTGGGAAAAGTTTTGAAATAAGTTATTGTGGTCTCATTTTTTTATATCACAAAATCCTGGCATTTTAACAGGGGTGTGTACACTTTATTTATATATTTATATATTTATATAGATATATATATATATATATCATCATCATTCTCTTTCGGCTTTTCCCGTTAGGGGTCGCCACAACGGATCATCTCTTTCCATTTCTTCCTATCCTCTGCATCTTGCTCTGTCACACCAACCGCCTGCATGTCCTCTCTCACCACGTCCATAAACCTTATCTTAGGCCTTCCTCTATTCCTCTTACCTGGCAGCTCCATCCTTAGCATCTTTTTCCCAATATACCCATCATCCCTCCTCAGCACATGCCCAAACCAACACAATCTCGTCTCTCTTGCTTTGTCTCCAAACTGTCCAACATGAGCTGACCCTCTAATATACTGATTCCTAATCCTATCCATCCTAGTCACACCGATTGCAAATCTTAACATCTTTAACTCTGCCACATCCAGCTCTGACTCCTGCCTTTTTGTCAATGCCACTGTCTCCAACCCATATAACATAGCTGGTCTCACTACCCTCTTGTAGACCTTCCCTTTCACTCTTACTGGTACCCGTCTGTCAAAATTGTTCTCTCATGTGGTGTGTATGTATATGTGTGTGTGTGTGTATATATATATATATATATATATATATATATATACACACACACATATACATACACACCACATGAGAGAACAATTTTATATATATATATATATATATATATATATATATATATATATATATATATACCACATGAGAGATCAGTATAAGATCAGTGTAGACAGTGAACAAGGAAAAAAGGACATTGTTAACATGGTTGATGGAGAAGAGGCAAGATAAATGAAACTGAAAGATATTGAGTTCTAGTCCCTATTATTAAAGAAAAAATGTACTAGATCTTCTGGTTGTGTTGGAAGAAGATATCCTGAGATTGATGCAATACAGAACATGGTCATTACAGAATCTTGCTGGAGAACAGACACATACGTGGAGGTGCAGTAAGGAGAGAGGGAGGTTAAATGGGTAAAACTGACCAGAGGTGCAGCATTTGTATAAGTGAAGGCATCAGAAAACTGACCAGAGGTGCAGCCTTTGTATAAGTGAAGGCGTCAGAGCAATAGAAGAGCTGAGATGTCAGGTCACCATGTGCAGTGCATTATATGCAGTCTTGAGCAGGTTAGAAGCTGGCTGACAGGTGGATGTGAGGGTTTTGTTTGGTAATAGAGTTCACACTGCAGTAGAAAGACGAGGCATCTGAGGGAAGAGCAAGATGTTGTGTTATTAGAGGGGAAAATTAACAGAAATGAGGGGATTAGCTGAACTTAAGCTAAGGGAATGTATAAAGGTAAAGCAGATAAATGAATGGCTGGAGACTATTAAAATGCATCACGCAAGGGCCTGCAAATGTATTGAATGAAGACTTAAAAAAATGAGATGAAATGGAGGCCTTATACAGATGAAGAGGAAGGTTAGAAGGGTGTTGAAAGAAAAATAAAGGGTGTGAAGAGGAAGGTTAGAAGGGTGTTGAAAGAAAAGTAAAGGGTGTGTAAGGAATGTTCGCTGAAAGGAGGCGAGCAGGCTATACAGAAATGCAGGTAGGCAAGGAAAAGCGTATACTGAATGGGAGAAGGGCAATGGGATAAGGGAGGATTAAAATCACTGTGGAGTATTATGAGGTGAAATATGAAGCAAATGATTCTAGGAATAGGACGTAAAGAAATAGGAGAATAAGCTGAGGTTATAAATTATTTTTTACATTGGCATTTTCAAAACGTGGATAGAATGCATGCAGGGAAAGTGAAGTTTGTATTGTAGATTGAGAAGTAAATCAGTGGACAATTTGATAAGAAGAAAACTCTAGAGGAACATAGGACATTTGCAGAGGGATGATCTGTGAGGTGGCCTAACTTCCTAGAGTCTTAAAGATTTGACTGGGTGTTAGCAAATGACACATCATGTTGTACTTCTGTTTTGTAGGTTGATGAATTAGGGAATGGGAACTACAGATGTCTGACGATAATTAGTGGTGGTGGCATGTAAACAAGTCATGCCTGGGTATGTCAAGCAGTTCACACATATGCACATAGCATACAAAATATAGTTTGTTTACTTCTGAAAAGAGTCATTAAACTCAGATTTCCATTTGTTTTATTAAGAAAAGTAGAAAAATCACTATTTTAAAAAGGTGTCTTTAGAGGGACTTATGAAAGATTTCAGAGTACATTACACAAATGTGCTACTCTGTGGAATCGCTGCTGCCCTGAATATACTTTCATTAAAATAAACACAACGGAAAACATGAGACTAGTTCATGAAGTAGTGTATGATCTTTTTGTTAGATAGCCTTAGTGGAGTCATAAACATTTCATTATTATTCATACTATGTATGCTTGCAGAAAAGTGATGCCACAGAAAATGTGACTAATTTGCTGGTACATCTTTACAACCTAGCATAACACAGCTTTTCTGGGCAGTGCTTGTTAGAGTTTAATTTGAAAATTAATGTTATTTTGATACTATAACTGTACTTCCTTTTGCAGGCCATTTAAATTGCTAACATTATTTAATGATATAATGACATTCTTACCTGTGCATAATATTCAATTAATAAAGTGAGGCTTCCTTCTGTTAAGGTGCCCTGGAGCCTATAGCCATAGGAAAGCACTGGAGAATCAGAATCCTTGCCAAGAGCAGGAAAATGGTGATGAAACCAGAAATACTGCAACGGACCCTGAAGTTGCCATTTCATCAGGTACAGGGCACATGGAGACAGAGACAGGAGTTATTTCTGCAGAGTACAATTCCTTTGCAGTGACAATGCCAGTGCGGAGAGATAATTGCAGTCTGGACAACTCTGCATTTGAGGAGCCAACAGAAGACCGTGAGTACTAGTCTGCACCTGTAGAATTCGGTATCAAGTTAGTAATATATTGTTTTGTATTGCAAACATGTAACTGAATTTATTCACATGCGTTGTTAACTACCTTGCTGTACATTTACATTAGATTTGTTTTGTATGGAAAATTATCACAAGGAAGGATTTCTTAGCTCTTTCTATTTTCTTGCATGTGATAGTAGAAGTGAATATAAATCGCATTAAATGTTCTAATTGTGTATGCTACCATTTGACCTTTCCTTGTATTCGCAAGGGCTATAGATGGCAGCTGCCATTGTTGGGGTAGGGTAAACATGAAAATACGTAACACGCTCTTCTAGGCAAACTGCTGTCCTCAGATGTTTTTTTCATCACATGTCTTCTTCATCAAACCTTTTGTAATAGTGATATGTCTTAGAGTTTATTTCATTCATTTTGTATGATACTACCAAACAAAACGCTTATCTGAATAAAGCTCTTTTGAGAAACATTACTGGAGAAAAAGCATTCTTTGAGACTTGATCTTTTATTTGTATTTATTATAACTCATTAGTTCACTTACCAATGTTTTTTTTTTTTTTTGAAAATAATGTATTAGAGAAACATCTCATTATATTGAATGTATATGTCCAATGTTCTAATCAAACAAACTTTGTTTTATGGATATTTAATGTACTGTCTTAGTTTAGGAACCACTATTATATTATATGTGGTGATTGGAACTCAGGGGTGTATATCTAATCATTTTAGATCCTACAATGTCAATGCCAACCTGGCTACTTTACAGATAAATGACGACTATGACCTTTCAGATTCCATTAGATATAATAGATGGTGTAATAACCAATTCACCTACTACTCATGTCACTAATCATGGTTCAGAACAGATGTTTTCTTAATATAAAATACATTACTGGAAACATGTAAAAATATTACTACTCTAAAATTCAACTTCTAGTTAAATCTTTTATTGAAAAATAAACCCAGTAGAAACAATTGGACCCTTAATCCGAAGATGCTAGCTAGAAAAGCAAAATGTAAAAGTTGAAATAAATTCACTGTTACATGGAATTTTATAATAATTTGGGGAAAAAAAGAACTTAAACAAGATGTTCAGTGTGCAGCATTAAAAGCACAATTAAGGGCATTTTTAAAATGTATTACAAGAAGGAAAATTAATGGAAATAAACTGTTAGAGGAAAAAGCTCATAACTTAAAAAAAAATCAACAAATTCAGAAATATATATATATATATATATATATAGAGAGAGAGAGAGTGAGAGAAGAGAGAAAAAAATCTAAAATGTGGGGACTACTCTTAAGACTTAAGTTAAGTATACATTTGATTTTGTACAGAAAGTCAAAGAAGTAGAAGTTGGTGAAAATTATATTTTAGTAACAGATAATAGGTTCATAGGTTCATACTAGGCTATCTGCCCGAGGGCATTTATAAGCCTAGCCCATAGCCTTTGGTTTGGAGAAACTATGCCCATTATTTTGCTGTGCCTCAGTGACACTGAGGTAACTCCTCCATTGGTCAAGATTCCTCTTGAACAAGGCCAGCGAGGTGCTCTGCCTCACATAAACCGGGATTTTGTTCCACAGCATAGGGAGTCTTTGGGTGATGAATCTATCCCTCCAGCACATCCTATTAATAACCGTGTCGAGGTTTAAGTCTCCTCCACTGTGGCTCTGAGGGATCTAGATTTTTGAGATGAAGCATGTTCATCAAATCTGGGTTTGACATGGCCTTGTATGTCAGGCATAGGTCACCTCTGAGCAAGCAGCAACTGAATATAACTGGAGTTCTTTCAGTCGGGCAGCATAAGACATATTTTTGAGACCCCTTATCCTTTTGGTGAGGAACTTTTGTGGCCTCTCCAGCTGCTGCAAGTGTCGGGTCAGATACATTCCGAATGGGGCATTGTACTCGATCATTGGTCTGATGAGTGATGAGTATAGGGAGACTATGACTTCCCTTGATCTAGATGTGAATCCCTTCATGATAAGGTGGGCAATGTAGAAGGTCTTCCTGACTACTTTGGCAATATGAGTGTCGAATGAAAGGCTACTGTCAAAATGGGTTCCCAGGTCCCTAATAACTTCTTCTGTGTTCAGGGGATTGCCACCTATATGGTAGCTAGGGGTAACCTTATTTTTCCTGAAGGGTATGACTATGCATTTCTTGGCATTTAACTTTAGGCCATGGCTCTGGCACCAGTTATTCGTTTCTGTGAGGCCCTTCTGAAGGATATCTGTGTCGGATGTGTTGCAGTCATCTGCAAACTTTGTCAGCCATAACCCTCCTGTGTTTGCTTGTACTTCAGAAAAGTAGATGCGAAACAAGAGTGGGCCCAGGACTGAGCCCTGTGGGACACCACTTGTGACAGGCTTTGAGTCTGACATGGCGCCAGCAACTCTGACCCTGTGGGTTCTGTCACTCAGCCAGTTTGCAACCCATCTTGTAATGTATGGGTTTACTTTTAAGTTGATGAGTTTTTCAATGATACCCGAGTGAGGTATTGTATCGAAAGCCTTCGCCAGGTCTAGGTAGGCTGTATGGACTGCCTTTCCTCGTCAATGGCCTTGGTGACTGTTTCAAAAGTCAACCAAGTTTAAAAGGCATGATCTGCCTTTGACAAAGCCAAACTGGGTTGGATCCAAAGTCTGCAAATTCCCTATGTCTTTATTTATGAGATCCATTATGATCCTCTCCATGGCTTTGCAGATAAGGCTTGTCAAGCTAATGGGACGGTAATTTAAGGTCGGTGGAGGCACCGCTTTTGTGGAGTGGGACCACAGTCGCTGTACACCACTCCTGGAGGTGAGACTAAGATTAAACAGCTGTCCTAACTGTGGGTTTAATTCCTTGTTGAGTTCATGGAGCACACAGCCGGGGACACCATCAGGTCCCATGGATGCTGTGTTCTTTGCCTTGGAGAGAGCAGTTCTCACCTGGGCATTAGAGATGTTTGGGGCTACAAACATTTGGTATAAATATCTCTCCTTTAGGGGGGGAGGGGGGGAGAAGTTTGCACTGAACCTGTCAGCCAGTATGTTGGCAATGTCTGTAGGATCAGTAATCTTCACATCATTTTGAACTAATTCTGAGCATATCTGGGAGTTTCCTCCTAGGTTTCTGACTTAGCTAAAGAATGCCTTATGGTTATCTTTAGAGTCCTTAGCTATTTTTTTCTCAAAATTAGCTTTGGATGATTTTATGAGAGCTCTTAGCTTTTTACTTATAGTGATTAGCGGTGTCTTACCTTTTAAGGATTTTGCTCTATCTTGTAGTAGCTTTCTCCTTTTGTTGTAGAGTTTGTTTATGGTTGGGGTCCACCAGACTGGATGCTTGCCTTTGGTACAAAGAGTCTTTGTTTTGCTTGGGATTGCCTGATCCATGCAGCCCTGCAGGTGCTGGTAGAAGGCATTTGTAAGTGATTTAGTGGTTTGAGTAATGTTAACCGCTCAGGGGCCTTAAAGGAGACCACACTAGTCTTTAGAAGTGTGAAGTAAGTTCTTTACTGTGGTCTTTTCATTTCGGGGGGGGGGGATGAGGACCTCCAGCGAGATTAGTTTGTGATCAGATCTCACCAGTGAGGGGTATACGAACATTGTGCTCCCATGTTCGTGATGATGAGATCAAGTATGTTTTCTCCTCTTGTGGGGATGGTGACTAGTTGTTCCATGGCATTTGAGTTTATGAATTCCGGGAACTTTTGGGCTAGAGTGTTTGGGCTTGAGTAGTGTTCCCAGTCTATATTAGGGTAGTTGAAGTCACCTAGTATGATGGTGTTTGGAGATACATTTATCCCCTCCAGTGTTTTCAGGAAGGCCATATGAGGTTCCTGAGTTTGCATGCTACAAATTGCAGAGCAGTCTTGCCTATGGTTAATTGCACCTGGATGGTTTCATGCCACCAATCTTGAGGTGTGGGTGTCCTTGATGAATATGGATACCCCTCCTCCTTTCTTGGTATTGTCCTGATATGAGGTAAAACCTGATAGTGCTGGGGTGCTCTCAGGAGCCTTGAACCAGGTTTCTGTCACAGCACAGACATCGATGTTCTCCATACTGAGAAGGGCCTCAGGCATTTTGAGGTGGAGACTTCTGGCATTGAGCAGCATTACCCTTAGTTTTTCTTTGTTTTGTTCTAGGGTGGTAGGTTTAGAATTTGAGCCTTGCCTAAAAGGCACTATGGGGTGGCAAGAGCCTTTGCCTTGTCCAGCATGTCATCCCAGGCAGACAGACATTGATCCCCTTTGAATGACACCAGAGTTTAAGCCAATTGTTAAAGCTGATCATCTTATCTCTGTATTGTGGCATCATTCTTGGTGAAGGTAGGATACTGCTCAAGGTCAGGGTCATACCTGCTTTGTCTCGGACAATGATTGAGTGTACCTGCTGTTGAGAGACCTGAGTGCATGCTATGTGAAGGATTCTAGCACCCGACAGGCAGCTTACTGTGACCTTCTCCTTACTCAGTCTGGTGGTCACCAATGACTAGTGTGTCTGGCATTGTGTTTGGCCTTAGGGCTGTGACTGCTTGACACCTATGTGTTGCAGGTGTTGTGTTCTGAGGTGGTAGTTGTTTGGGTGTCTGCTTTGGTGGCCTCTGCTGTTTTGGTAGATTTTTGATCAGAGCCTCCGAGTATGTCTTTGTGTGTTTATGTGTATGATTTGAGGTTGTGATGATATTATGTGAGACTGGGTCTATAGTGTGTGTGGTTACCTTCTCCTCCTGTCTGGTCTTGCCAGTCCTATGTTGAGAGAGCTCAGCCTCCAGTTTTGTATTTGTGTTTTGTGGGAGGAGGAGAGGGTTGTGTACATGAGGCAATTGTAACATTGCCTCAATAATCCCAGGTTCACCAGCTGAGCAGGAGAGGACATTAGCAACTGATCCCTCGACATGCCAGAAGGAATAGACAGAAAAACTTAAAAAAACGTTCTGTGGGATGTGGGTGACCGAGAAATGGGGTTTGCTTTTTGGGGTACTTTCTATAACAAGAGTGCTGTATCGAGCAAGTGCTTAGCTATACAGATAGAGAATAGTCTACTTGGGAGTCAAGTAGAGATAATTAATAGTTGTAGGATACACTAAATAGAACAGTAGTATACTTTGAGGAAGGTAGTTTTACGTGAAAATTTGAAGAGTGGACTTTAGGTAGCCCTAATAGTTTAAATCCTAGTGTGTAACGGTAAGCAGCTCAAAGCCTAAAGACGCTTGCTTTATATAGCAGGCAAAAAAAAAAAAAAAGGAAAAACCAAAAATTAATCTAACCAGTTGCTGCTTCTAACCACTCCTCTGAGGACAAACAAGCAGCTCAGTACCACTGGTGAGTAAAGAAACTACCTCTGGCCACACAAGAAAATGGAGTATTAAATATCTCTATTCAGCAATACTAAATGCAGTAGGAATAGATATGGTAATATCATTTTAAGAGAAACGTTTTTTTAGAAAGGCAAATTAATTTTAAGTAAATGCTTAGATATGGTTTTAAATCAATATTATTTTGTGCTTAGAGATAGGTTTTTCAAGTAATTAAGTATTGTGACCTTGGGTACAGCAATGGACCATGTTATGTGAACCTTTTTCGGTGACCATTTTCATAGCAGATTGGGAAATCTGTATTCCTGATAAAATAATAATAATAATAATAATAATAATAAAAATAATAATAATAATATCATGTTATGCCTACAATTTCTTTTATTGGCAATGTATTTATAATCTAGAATAACAGTTAACTAAGTCCGGACTCTTAAGTTAAATCAAAATCAGTGTTCATCTTATTTATGTATATTTATTTATTTATTGCATTTGTTTACCGAGAAAGTCCTCTGGGCCTGAAGTGAGCCCATTTTCAGAGGAAGCCCGGGGAGAAAAGCTCCACATTAATGACATTAATAACAGGCTTCTAAAAACACATTTAAAAAACAAATAAGTAGTAATAACTGCTTACACTTACGTGGTATGCACTGAGTACAGCTTACAAGGACCACTGTGTTGGGTCAGGCTATAAGGGCAAATCGGTTAACAGTGTCAGATTGTATCCATGGAGTTACAGTTCTGTTGGAATCAGGGATCTATATTAAGCACCTCAAACTAATTTTATTCCTGTTTGTGACACATGCATTGAAAGAGTTTTATTTATTTTTATTTGTTTAGCCTTTGTTGATTGGTTAGTCACACTAGGCAGGGTGTAACATCAAAAGCAAACCTCCTGCGCGAGAGCAATTGCACGGCTCATAACAGAATTAGAGAAAAACATCCAGTGAGCCAGCAAACTGTTGCCTGAAAGGAATTTATTCTGTAATTAAAAAAAAACATAAAAACAGCAAACAACCAGACAGGTTTCAGCTGGAACAAAACCCACAGCCTTCTTCAGTGTAAAGTCACATAATCAGATGTTGCTGTTTAAATACATGCTGATAACAGTTCATTGGTTCAAACTAGAATTGTTCATTTAAACCAGCTGGGATTAATCCACCTAATTTGACAATCCACTTTTTTTCTTTGGAATTTAAAATAGAGTGCCAACCTGTTTTGTTGAGTTTGTTACCTTTTATAATATCAATTACCATAAAAGAAAATTTTGCAGTTTTGTGCAACAGATGATGTTTATATAGAGCATTGTTTACCTTTTTATTTTTGAAATTGCTTACATGCTCAGAAATTCTGATTCTAAGAGGACGTGAAGTTTGCCCAATGTAGAAGGATCCACAAGTGCACATAGCCAAATAGACCAACCGATCAGTACTGCAGTTCGCAAAAAAAATAACATCATAAACCGTAGCAGAATTCCTACTAGTAAATTGTTTTGATTTGCTCACTTTATCACAATTTGTACAATGACCGCATGGAAAACAACCAGTCAAAAGTTTCCCTGTAAGGGTAGTCTGTAATAGTTGTGACTGCCTGTTGTCATGAGAATGCGTGTAATGATTGAAGCAGCCACCTAAGTTTTTGCCTTTTCGAAATGAAAAAAAGACATCTGTCTGGTATGATGTTTGCCAGTTCAGGGTCACACTGTAGGATGTTCCAATGTCTGTGTATACTGTGGATAAGAGTGTCTGAATTCCTGGCATAGGTAGTAACAAACCTGATGGGTTGTGATAAAGTGATATTGTGCTCCTTATAACATAACAAATCATCCCTCTTGAGTGTGTCAACGAAATTGCTGGCTTGCAGAACATCCCCCATCTTGTAACCCCTGGATCTACACCTGTTGGTAAGATCTTTTCTCTGATCCTGAAAAGAAGATTCATCAGAACATATACACTTAATTCTGATGAATTGAGATTTAGGAATATTCCTAGCAATGTGTGATGGGTGAAAGTTGGAAGCATGGAGGATGGTATTGTATTCAGTATACTTTGGGAATACCTCAGTGCTCAATGTATGATCTGGTAGCCTGTTTATCAGTACATCCAAAAAAGTGATACTATTGACATCATAATGCACTGTAAACTGAAGGCCCCATTTGGTGTCATTAAGATACATTAGAAAATCGGATAATTGATGGATCTTTCCTTTCCATACCATCCAGCAGTCGTCCAAATAACGTCTCCAAATATCAATGTATTCAAAATAGATGTTGTTGTGGCTGTTGTAAATTATGTGCTTTTCAACAAACGCCATGAACAAATCAGCATAAATTGGGGCAAACAAAGCTCCCATTGCTGTACCCTTTTTTTGTCAATAACAAATATCTTGATAAAAGAAGACGTTATTGGTGAGGACATGTTCTGCAAGACCAACCAAAAACTGATTGAATTCAGGCTGGTATAAGCCGGCAAATTCCAGCCAATAAGCCAAGGCCTCCAGGCCTCCTTTATGGGGAATGTTAGTATAAAGGGCACATACATCAAGTGTACACATAAACTAGTCTGGTTCTAATTGATTATCTGAAATGATTTGCAAAAAGTTGGTAGTATCCTGTAACCGTGATCGTACTAGGGATAACAAAGGCTTGAGGTGTTTGGTAAGATATAATGATAATGGTTCAGTGATGTAACCCTTCTCTGAAACAATAGGCCTACCTGGAGGGTTCACCGGGTCCTTGTGTATTTTAGGTAAAAAATAAGTATATTGATTGGCTGAGTCCTGAATCATGAGCTGGTGCATAACATCAGTGGTAATGATGCCTTTGTTCCTTGTGCTATACAAAAAGTCATTAATCTGTTTTATAAACCTAAATGTGTTATTAATCACCATTTTGGAATAGTATCTGTTATCAGAAAGTTGCCTTTTGGCCTCTTTATCATAATAGGACCAATTTAAGACAACAACTGCCCCACCTTTGTCAGCAGAGATGATGACTATGTTGCTGTTATTCTGTAATTCATTGATGGCTTGTTTCTCGGCCAATGTAATATTGTTGGATTTGTACCGTATCTCGGACCTAGAGAAGTGTAGATCTTTGAGTATACTATTCTGAAATTCATGTACAGTAGGGTGCATAGGAGGAACAAAACGTGATTTATGATAAATAAATTTGTCTTGACTGTAGTTGTTATCCATATCACCAAAGTGCAACTTCAAATTCAACATTCTACAAAAGGACATGACATCCTGTGCTAATACATCCTCAGATACCATGAAACCCGGTATGAATGTAAGACCTTTATAGAGAACAGACAAATGTATAGGTGACAACATAAAATCTGATTGGTTTAAAACATTCACATTTGGTATCACATTTATTTTTGCATTGCTAATTTCAGTAGGCTCTATATGCTGTTTATTTTTCTTATGTTTTCTCCTCCCTCGTTGATATTTGGGCCTAAAGGGATGGATGCTGGTGTTCTTTTGGGGGACGGTGAACCTGATGCAGCCTGAAAATCACTGTCAGTACAAGATGAAAGGTCATCGGTAGAAGAACCAATGTCCGGGGTGCGATTTCTAAGTATAGACCTGGGTCTTTTCCATTTGGGTGTTCGTGTTGGATGTGGTGTGAATCTCACATGTTTATTGATATTACTGAAAGGGTTACTACTTTGATAGTCCAATTGGTCTCTCTTGAATTTCTTGATTTTTCTAATCTTTAATTGTTCCTCCAAATTGTTAAGATCAGATGCCACTTTGGTCAGCTGTTTGTTAAAAAATGTGTCCCCTTCAAATGGTTGTACATCATTAACTAGTTTCATGACTGCATTGATTTCACGATCGATCATCCGATCGTGATACTTAGCTAATGCTTCAACAAAACACATACTGGCCTGTTGCTGAATGGCTGCCCATTGATTATGGAGCTCGTCATCAACTTCCCCCACATGTGGTTGTATTCTCACCCTGAGTCCTCTTGGCCTTGAACAATTTCGAATGCCAGACATTGGATCTCAGGGATCTGAGATGTTTATGTAACTGATCAAAGCTATTCCACAAGTTGAATCTGGGTCCAAGGCCTCACCTGTATTGACATTGGGTGTACTAGGACCTAAACCAAAGGCTCCGAGGTCTTCCCTGTCTGCTGATAGACCAGAAACTAAGCTGAGAAGATCCATCACAATGTTAATGAGAATGATAGAATTTGGTATTAAATGAAGAACTGGAGGTTGAATAGTATGTAATAATAGTTGGTCCAAAAGAACTGACAATAATAGCCAAGATCCAGTAAATGGAATTGCTATGTCAAAAATGAACCATCATAAATCTATTCGCAAAATGAGGAGACAATAATAGCCAAGAAGAATGGTTGATAACCAACTGTATTGTACAAAAGGCTACGTCTCTTTGAAAAAATCATTAAAGGAATAGCTTTACGAAAAATTTTGGCCAAGTTTTCAATAAGATAACCTGAGTAATATCAAAAGTCTGTCTCAAAACATACGATCAATGTTAAAGAGAACCCAAGTGACATAAACCATGGGGCAAGAAATATAATCAATGGCAGAAATGGCCACAATAAAAAAAAAAAAATCCAAGTACCCTTCAAGATATCAATGCAGTCAAAAAACAGTATAATGTATATACTGATGTATCCCACAATCGATACTGGGTGACCTGAGGGGATAAAGACATATATAATGAAAATTAATATGCTTCCAAATGGCTGTTATTGGTGGTATCAAATGTTGACACTATATTGGTGCGTAATCTTTACAAATGAGATATCCAATATTTAAATATATAACAAATGAATGAAGTTTGACTGAACCTGATGGTTCAACTCCTGGCAAATCATTTCAGATACTCAGAACCAGACTGGTTTATGTGTACACTTGATGTAAGTGCCCTTTATACTAACATTCCCCATGAAGGAGGCCTGGAGGCCCTGGCTTATTGGCTGGAATTTGCCGGCTTATACCAGCCTGAATTCAGTCAGTTTTTGGTTGGTCTTGCAGAACATGTCCTCACCGATAATGTCTTCTTTTATCAAGATATTTGTTATTGGCAAACAAAGGGTACAGCAATGGGAGCTTCGTTTGCCCCAATTTATGCTGATTTGTTCATGGCGTTTGTTGAAAAGCACATAATTTACAACAGCCACAACAACATCTATCTTGAATACATTGATATTTGGAGACGTTATTTGGACGACTGCTGGATGGTATGGAAAGGAGAGATCCATCAATTATCTGATTTTCTAATGTATCTTAATGACAACAAATGGGGCCTTCAGTTTACAGTGCATTATGATGTCAATACTATCACTTTTTGGATGTACTGATAAACAGGCTACCAGATCATACATTGAGCACTGAGGTATTCCGAAAGTATCCTGAATACAATACCATCCTCCATGCTTCCAGCTTTCACCCACCACACATTGCTAGGAATATTCCTAAATCTCAATTCATCAGAATGAAGCGTATATGTTCTGATGAATCTTCTTTTCAGGATCAGAGAAAAGATCTTACCAACAGGTATAGATCCAGGGATTACAAGATGGGGCATGTTCTGCATGCCAGCAATTTGGTTGACACACTCAAGAGGGATGATTTGTTATGTTATAAGGAGCACAATATCACTTTATCACAACCCATCAGGTTTGTTACTACCTATGCCAGGAATTCAGACACTCTTATCCACAGTGTACACAGACATTGGAACATCCTACAGTGTGACCCTGAACTGGCAAACATCATACCAGACAGATGACTTTTTTCATTTCGAAAAGGCAAAAACTTAGGTGGCTGCTTCAATCATTACAAGCATTCTCTTGACAACAGGCAGTCACAACTATTACAGACTACCCTTACAGGGGAATTATGACTGGTTGTTTTCCATGCGGTCATTGTACAAATTGTGATAAAGTGAACAAATCAAAACAATTTACTAGTAGGAATTCTGCTACGGTTTATGATGTTATTTTTTTTGCGAACTGCAGTACTGATTGGTTGGTCTATTTGGCTACGTGCACTTGTGGATCCTTCTACATTGGGCAAACTTCATGTCCTCTTAGAATCAGAATTTCTGAACATGTAAGCAATATCAAAAATAAAAAGGTAAACAATGCTTTATATAAACATCATCTGTTGCACAAAACTGCAAAATTTTCTTTTATGGTAATTGATGTTATAAAAGGTAACAAACTCAACAAAACAGGTTGGCACTCTATTTTAAATTCCAAAGAAAAAAGTGCATTGTCAAATTAGGTGGATTATTCCCACCTGGTTTAAATGAACAATTCTAGTTTGAACCAATGAACTATTAGCAGCATGTATTTAAACAGCAACATCTGATTATGTGACTTTACACTGAAGAAGGCTGTGGTTTTTGTTCCAGCTGAAACCGGTCTGGTTGTTTGCTGTTTTTATGTTTTTTATAATTACAGAATAAATTCCTTTCAGGCAACAGTTTGCTGGCTCACTGGATGTTTTACACTAGGCAGGAAGCCATTTTTCAGGGGAGATCCAGGGTGGAATCTATACTACTAAGGGATATTTGGCCAGGACATTGGGGAACTTTCTCCTAGTCCTTTTGATAGATGCCGTGGGATCTTTTACATCCACCTGACAAACTCAGGAAGATGGGACCTTGGTTTAACATGTCATCTGATAGACAACACACTCAGAAGTGAAGCAACCCATTTATGCTGCATTGCAATGTCAGAAATCCATCTTCCTGGTGTGAGAATAGAACACACGGGTATCTACACCAAAGGTAAGTGTGCTACCTGTTGAGCCAGTGACAGTGACATTATCTTTTCTTGAGTTTATCTTACAATACACAGCTTTGTCTGACTCCTATACTTTACTGAATGATAAATTAGTAGCCGAAACAGATTAGACAATTGATGCGTAAAATGAATCCTTGTCTGCCAGACTGTTATCTGTTTCACATTCTTTTTCCTGGACAGGCAAAGTAAAATGCAAACAACTTCAAACTTTTGATGTGCACTGGGCAATTCTGTTTTAATTTCCGAGATTAGAGCCTCTGCAGAATAAGCTAGCTATATATTTCCTCCTTTCTGGGTTCAGAACAGGAGATGAATCTCAAGACTTGTCCTGTTTAAGTGGTTCCTTGGATCATAGGAGAATACTAGGCTAATGACCCTAAAGAGCCTTTTCAAGCATAACCATGCTTCCCAGGAATATTAGAAGGGTCCCATAGGTTGGGGGGGGGGTATATAAACTTGGTTGTGAGAGGTCAAGCTTTTACAAACTTCCTATGTCTAGTAATGACTTAGGTGCCAAACCATGAGTACATTTATGATTTTCCAGCCACTGATTTAAGTTTCACTTGAAAAAGGGCAGAGAAGAACTTCTCTACTCATAGATGGAAAGCCTAGTGTAGAGAAGGGTAGTCTCTGAGACACATAATCGTCCCTCCAACATGTCCATTGGCTAGTCACATTGTCTGCTGTTATCAAAAGCTGCCAGGCCTCCCATTAGTGACATTAAAGAATGTTTTGGTAATAGTATTGTCATCTAGTGTCTGTTAGAAATGTATTACAATACATTTTGCCACAGTCTTCACTGCATTTCTGCCACAGTCTTCATTGCAAATGTTTACTGAGTATTGCAACATAGTTATGCCATCTGGAAATGAACTCATGGCTGGGTGATTCTACAGAGCATTTTGAATGAGCACCTTTCCCTCACTTAACTTGTTGCATGCCTTTTTCCTTTTTTCATATTATGCAGTACTTGGGATCCTTAAATACCTGCTACTGAATTCCCCTGAGAGTAAGGTAGTGCAGGTATGAATACTCATGGGGTAAATATGTCATCAGAAGGTCCTTTTGCAAGATGCCCTTCCTCCTGCTGTCATCCCTACTAATAAGAAAGCTACACATCTTAGCTGCATTATTTGTTTTTGATATCCCTTGTGTACAGTATGTAAAGATCAGGATAAGATTTTGTATCCCTTCTGTGCAGTATCTGAAGATTTGATATCTCGTGTATATAGTACTAAAGATCAGGATGAAAGGAGTTGTTGCTGAATAAATTTGCTCTGCAATAAAGTTTTACAGCAAGGAACTGGAGAGTGAGCGTGATAATATACTTTCCTTCCCACATGTAACAAGTGACAGTATTGTGGGTGACTGATATATTCAAAAAAGAGCGAGGAAGGTGTTAATAAACCTGTTGTGCTTATGCAATGTGATAATTACCACAAATCTTTTTTTTTTTATTATTTTTACCTGTTGTCAAGCAATATGGCAAAATATTTATCTCTCAAAGCTTATCTGAAACAATCCAGTGTTGGTTTGTGATTGATTGTGTAACTGTTCGGTAAAAGATAATTTATTCTGATTTGCATTTTATTTTTTACCTCTGAATTTTCACTGTTTATAGGAAGAAAAGGATAGCTTATAAACTAAGATTGATTTTGTTTTTTTTTTCATTTATATTTTGTTGTTTTACCTCTGATTTTCATGGATTGGAGACAGTGGCATTGACAAAAAGGCAGGAGTCAGAGCTGGACGTGGCAGAGTTAAAGATGTTAAGATTTGCACTGGGTGTGACGAGAGTGGACTGGATTAGGAATAAGTATATTAGAGGGTCAGCCCAGGTTGAAAGGTTTGGAGGCAAAGCCAGAGGCAAGATTACGTTGGTTTGGACATGTGCTGAGGAGGGATGCAGAGTATATTGGGGAAAAAGATGCTAAGGGTGAAGCTGCTAGGTAACAGGAAAAGAGGAAGGCCTAAGATAAGGTTCATGAGGACAGGAAGAAATGGAAACAGATGATCCGCTGTGGCGACCCTTAATGGGAGCAGCCGAAAGAAGAAGTTGTTAGAAAAAGTTAGATTGTAGAGAGGGAAACTCTAGCCATCCTGACGGACCTAGTTAGCTATAATTTGGGTCTATATTATAACTTCGAAAAGAAGTAAGTCAAAAACAAAAAAGATAGCTCAGTGCACAAGACCCAGGATAAGAAAGTGCCCAGTCCTAGTAGGCGCACTGGTGCCAGGACTGGAAAAAATGACAGTGTAAAATCCTCAAAATATGGAAACATTCCTACAATGGGGCCAGGCCAAGCCCAGGGGAAGGATGCCCCCCCCCCCTGTTGTAGAAGGAAGTAGCAGTCCACAAAAAAGTGATTGGCCAAAGAAGAGCCGTAAAGATGATAGAGTGGACTATTGAGGATAAGAAAGAAATTATATATTGTTACTATTATGCAAAAAGCCCAGAATTTCCAGACACAAGATATACAAAATGATTAAGAGAGAAATTAGAGGAAAGAAAAATACTTCCACAGGAAAAACTGTCAGAAGCTTCAGATAAAAATTTGCATTCATTAATACAACAGATTTTTGAAAAAACAGTATATAGATCAAGAAACTTTGATCTGTTTGGAAAAAGAAGCCTCTGAAGAAGTACGAAAATATAAGCAACAAAACCTAGAGATACTTCAGAAATATAAAAAAAGAAATATGGAGATGGGAAAGAAAGAGAGATTTGATATGGTGCAATATTTATGCAAAGGAGAAAGCCAGGTTAACTAATATAGAGAAGGCAGTCTCAAAGATATTCGAAGAGAAATACAGGCAAAGGCATCCAGATATGGAAAATTTTACAATAAAAAAATTAATATCACAAAGATGTAATGTGGCAAAGAAGATTAGTAAAGCAGAAGTTAAAGAAATAGAAATAGAAGTTGAAGTTATGGAGTGCTTGCGAAGTGAAGGATTTAATTTAGAAGGTCTAACACAGACTGCATCACAGCATGATGGAGTGAGTCCCCAGAATAAGGAAAAGCAAGAAGATCAGGAGACATGTGAAGAAGAAATATGTAATATTTATGCAAAGGAGAAAGCAAAACTAACCAATACTAAAAGAGCAGCACCAAAGATATTTGAAGAGAAATACAGGCAAAGGAATCCGGATATGGAAAACTTTACAATACAAAAAATAAGAAAACTACGAAGAAAAGTAGAAAAAGAGATTAGTAATGGAGAAGTCAAAGAAATAAAAATTGAAGTTATGGAGCAGCTGCAAAGAGAAGGATTCAGTGTGGAAAATCAAATCCAGAAAGCACCGCAACAGGATAGAGCAATGGATATCCAAATTAAGGGGAAACCAGTGGAACAGGAAGCAATTGGTCAGGTGCCATATCAAGATATTTTGGAGCCTTCCACAGGAAACCAGTATAAATGTTCATTTGAAGCTAGACAGTAAAGGAAGGAACAGGAAACTGTGGAAACTCTGTGCAGTCAATGCTGAGGAGTGATAGGCCAGTGAGTTCCCAGATGACAGAGTAACAGGTGACACAGGATGAAACTGAAGAGAATGTGCCACAGGAAAATGCTATAGAACTTTCTATAGAATGCACACAGGAAATGGAAAATAAGGGATGTCCCCTCAGTTTGGAAGAAAATGAGCTAAGAGAAGAGTTGCCTGATTTAATGGACATGATTAGATATATTAAGATTAATGAGTGAAATAGACTGCAGAAGGTCAATAAAACCCACAAAGTCTGATAAAACAAATGAACACAGTAATTAGGACTGTCCATAGAGATCCATGCAATATAACAGAAGTAAATAGGATGTATTATTTTGCAGCTAAATTAATCACTGATAAAGTTCTACCACAAGAACACAGGGTAGTGAGGGAAAGGAAGGGGAGAAATTGAATATCATCATGGAAGGATCGAATAGAGAAGACTGTAAAGCAATTAAGACAAGAAATGTCACTGCTAGAAGATTATAGAAGAGGGAATAGATGAACAAAAATACTAAGAAAGATATATGTGATTAAAGCAATACACAGTATTAGAACAGACCAGGATCTATCATGCGCTATCTCAAATAATCTAAAAATTTCTGCACAGGTGGAAAAACTTAGAAGATACACAGATAAATATAAAGGAAAAGTACAAAATAAGCAATTTATTGATGACCCAAAAAAGTTTTATAGAGAATTGGGAAATAAGATAAAAGGAATTGAAAGACCACCAAAAAAAGTGGAAATAGATACATTTTGGAGATGTATCTATGAAGATCCTGTGGATCATAACAAATATACTAAATGGATAGAAGAAGTAAAAGAAAGAATAAGAAGTTTAAAGGTACAGGGTATGAAAATGGGATGAAATAACAGCCAAAGAGAATGAAACAAAGTTAAGAAAAGCCTCTAATTGGAATACCCCAGGCCCAGATGCAGTACCTGACTTTTGGTTAAAGGTTTTAGCATATATGCATAAGGATTTAGCCCATGAGTAAAAACTATTTATATGCACACCCTGAACAGGAACCACACTGGCTAACAACAGGCAAAACAATGCTCTTACTTAAGAGTGAACCTGCAAACTACCCTGAAAATTATAGACCGATAACTTGCCTTCCGACGACATATAAACTATACATGGGAATTGACGCCGACAGAGTTTATAGTCATTTAGAAGAAAACTCAATTATGGCAGTAGAACAAAAGGGCAATAAAAGAGTCATATGGAACAAAGGATCATTTGTTGTTAAATAAAGTTATAGTGGAGAACTGTAAAAAGGGGAAGAATCTAAGTATGGCATGGATTGACTACAAAAAAGCATTTGATAGTATCCCACATTCATGGATAAAAGAGTGCTTAAAAATGTATAACATGCACCCTATACTGATTGACTACATTACAGTAACCATGAAACAATGGCAGACCACTTTGCAATTAAGCCATGATAAAGGACAGATTATTATCCCAAGGATAAAAATTCAAAGGGGAATATTCCAGGGTGACTCTATGTCACCGTTGCTATTCTGCCTTGCCATTAATCCATTAAGCTGTTTACTTAACAGCTTAGGCCATGGCTACAATATGGCCCCTAGAAAACAACAGTCTAATGACTTATCTTCTCTTTGTCGATGATTTAAAACTGTATAGCTCATCAGATAAGGAACTGAAAGCACAACTGCAAGTTGTCAAAACGTTTTCAGATGATATTAGAATGTCATTTGGTCTTTAAGTGTGCAAAAGCAACCTGCAGCACAAGGAAAACATCAGTTTGGGACAAGAATGTGATATAAAAGAACTGGAGCACAAGGGAGCTTATAAATATTTGGGAATTGATGAAGGATCAACAATAAAACATGAACAAATGCTAATAAAACTTAGTAGGGGCATACTTTAGAAGATTTAAATTAATTCCGAAAACAACATTGACATCTAGGAACAAAATCCAAACTATAAACCAATTTGCTCTTCCTGTCCAACTTACAGTTTTGGAGTGACTGACTGGCCCCACAACGTGTTGGATAGATTAGATAGGAAAATAAGAAGGATGCTTCATGCTCACCAAATGATTTATAAAAATGAGTGTGTACCAAGATTATATATTCCTCATATCGAAGGAGGGATGGGCCTCCTTGAAACTGATTACATGTACAGATCTGCAATTGTGGGACTCCACACATATTTGCTGACTTCACAAAACCCAAATGTAGTGAATGTTTTGAAACATGAGGAGAATAAATCTAAGATGACTTCTGTGCTTAATTTAGCAGAAGCATATCGACGTCAAGCAGGAATGGAAATCAAACCAGAGGTAAATAAAAATCAGGCAGCAACTGAATGTGCCAAAAAAGAAAAGAAAGAATATAAGGTGAAGGACTACATGAGAAGGCAAGAAATGTGGAAAAAGCATAACTATAGTTGCAAGTATAGAGAACTTCTGGAAGAACTTCATGTTGATCAGGAATGAATGCAGGAATGGTTAAGGAGAGGCAAATTCAAACCTAGAGATGAAAGGTTAATATTGGCAGCCCAAGACAGTGGGCTACTTATGCTGGTTTACAAAGTCCACTGAGCATGTGGGAGATGCCGACAAATGTAAGTTTTGTAAAACCAAACTGGAAACAGTTGCACACCTCATTGCTACTAATGGCAGGAGGACTGTATACTGAAAGGCATAATAATGTGGCAAGGCTGTTGCACTGGGGGTTGTGCAAACATTCTGGTACTGAAGTGGCTGAAAAACACTGGAAGCATGAGCCACAAAGCATCATAGAAAATGATAAAGTCTACATCACATGGGATCATCCATTACCAGCAGTTCAAAACAGAGATGCTAGAAAACCGGATATAGTAGTCCATGAAAAGAAGACAAAAGTAATATTGATCATTGGAATCGCCACACACAGTGACTACAGTGTCCTGTGTAGAGAGACACAAAGTCATAAAATATCAGGATCTGCAGGCAGAAACAAGAGCAATGTGGAAGAAAACTACCCAGACAGTCCCAATTGTAGTAGGAGCAGCGGGTCTTATAAAAAAGAATCTACAATCAAGTTTAGATATGTTACTAATACATGTAACCCCATACAAATTGCAAGAGTAATTACTGGGCACATTGCGGGTACTGCGAAGAGCATTTCTGGCTGACATCAAAGTTTGAAACAATACTAATTTCATGAACTTTAATCATACTTTGACTTAGGAAATGGGGTCCATTCCCATCATGGTATTAGAAACCCAAAAGACTTGGAGAAATTAAAAAAAATTAGGGAAAAATATTCATAGACAAAGCAGAAAAAGGAATGAAATTGGTAGCAAGTTTAAAAAAAATCACACCAAATCTCTGGTGTATGCTGATCGTATAAAATTCATTTTATGAACGAAAAATAAACAAACATGTATAAGTAATGCCACTCCAGAGCAAAAGGAAGATAGAAAATGACTTTATTTACCGTAACAATGTAGTTATGTATTGGGTTGTTCACGTCACTGTTAGTAGTGTGTGCCTGACTGCATACCCTGCAGCTGTGCTGTCTGCAGGAGTGTAGTAGGATTCCTAATGCCACTTTTAACTGCTTCTATCACTTTAATCCACAGTGGAGAACTGGCAGGGTTTTATACAACACCATCATTGCAAAACCTTTGTGAATGCAAAACAATGCTTTTCTTTCCTGATGTATTGTATTTTGAAAGGCTGCCAACAATTGTTTGCTTTCTGGGCCCTTAACAAGTAAATAAAATGTTCCTTTGTACATCTGAGTCACATTAAGTGACCGTTCTCAGAGTGTACTGTATCAAGATGACTGTCCTCAGGCATTTCTCTTTGTAATTCACTGCTTCATGTTGTAATGCATCACTATATTAGAGTTAATTTTTGTACAGCTGTGAAAGAAGCAAGAAGCCTTAGGTCTTTATCCCTTACATGCATTTAATTTAATGACTGGGATATCCTTTTGCAAGTTAAGCATGACGGCATTGGCATTGTCTGGTGTAACAGTTCTGAACTTAGGCTGTTTGTATTCTTCTTCATTTATCAGGCCCAGGCACTTATCAGCTGTTTATAATTTTTGTTGCAAGATAAGAGAATATATTGTAGGTAAGGCCGGCTTGTAGAGAAGTCACTTAAGACAGTCAGTGCTCTCAGATCATGTACATGCCTAGTGGCTTTATCTAGTTAACAAATGAACATGCATAGATGAATATATATGTAAAGAAGTTATGTCACACTTATGATTCTCTGGAAACAGGCATTAGTACAGTCTTTAAACTTGGGTGAATTGTTTTGTTGAGATAGCACTTTAATATTTTGTTTCACATTCTTTATCTTTTTCTGACCTCAGATTTTTGTTTGCCTTTAAATAAATTACCGTAACATTGGCTTCAGAGTAAACTTATACAAACATAACTCATCATGCATCCTATTTTTCTTTTATGTCACCCCCACTTTTTCCGTATTATTGAAAGCATCCATATGAAATGCGTTTTCAGTCATAATTAAGTTGAACTGTAGTGTTTTCACCTAAGATTATAATTACATGCTTAATGACACAAAGAGTACTTATAACGTTTGTTTAAATGAGCCCTTATTTAATTGGCTGACATTACACTCCGTGATGGCTCGACGTACTTTTGCTTTAAAATGTAAAATCAGATGAATTAAGTTTAATCTGCATTTGGTGTTTAGACTAACCACAACTCCAGACAACATGGTGTTTTAAATGATGTTCCCCAATAAAAATGTTCTTCATGGTAATGAGGTGAATGCATTACTTTATACCAGCGGCCCTCATTTTTCTCTAAAATTGACTGCATTGTCCAGGGACATGTTTAACTGCATCTCAGAGTAACAGACTCACATACAGTGTTCTTTAGTTGAGTGCATAACTGATATATTTGATTCTGTCCACATTTATATTTTGAGTAGCAGTTTTATATGTTGTTTAAAATTCAGTGCATTGTTTTTTGTTATTATTGTTATGTTATTAACTTCATATTATGTATTATATAACACTGAACTACTACAGTGCCAAAAAATAAGCACACTTTATTGTCTATGTCTATTAACTTCCTAAGTAAACTTTTAATGGCACAAGTAAAAAGAAGCTGAATTACATATTTTGTTTAGCAGGTAGGATCGGTGGGTACATCTGGTTGTATGTACATGCCTTTCAAGTTTGCCTCATTATGAGGAATGTTCCTCATTTTGAACTTAAAAAGTTAATTTTCATTGCACTTCAACACTGAAAGTGTCTGTCCATGTTAGTTTATTTATTTATTTATTTATTTATTGCATTTGTTAACCAGGAAAGTCCACTGGGCCTGGAATGAGCCCATTTTCAGTGGAGGCCTGGGGAGAAAAGCTCCACAAAATTACATACAAAGAGAAATATAATACACATACAGAGAAAAATCAAGCAGTACTATTACATAGATTGAATCTGACAATAAGACAACTTGAAAAAAATTACAGTCATTGAAAAATATTACAGTCATGGAAAATAGAAGTAATAAATGGGATGTATTCAAGTAACACATGAATGAAATATATGTACAAGGTTCATAGCGTGTAATCAAATAGTGCATGAATATAATGTATGTGCAAAGTTCATAGCCGTGGGCAGTTAAGTACAGTGTTAGAGTAGAAAGAGATAAAAGGGGTAGGGAAGGGAAGGACAGGGTAAAGTGAGAGGGAAGCAGCAGGTAGGCAGAATGAAGGGAAGGAAGGGATAGCTAGAGGTATAATAACAGGTATAATAACAGAGAGAGAGAAATCAGGAGTTGGGGAACAGGAGCATAACCAGGGATAGTTAGAGGTATAATAACAGAGAGAGAAATCAGGAGTTGGGAACAGGAGCATAACCAGGGATAGTTAGAGGTATAATAACAGAGAGAGAAATCAGGAGTTGGGAACAGGAGCATAACCAGGGATAGCTAGAGGTATAATAACAGAGAGAGAGAAATCAGGAGTTGGGAACAGGAGCATAACCAGGGATAGTTAGAGGTATAATAACAGAGAGAGAGAAATCAGGAGTTGGGAACAGGAGCATAACCAGGATAGTTAGAGGTATAATAACAGAGAGAAATCAGGAGTTGGGAACAGGAGCATAACCAGGGATAGTTAGAGGTATAATAACAGAGAGAGAGAAATCAGGAGTTGGGAACAGGAGCATAACCAGGGATAGTTAGAGGTATAATAACAGAGAGAGAAATCAGGAGTTGGGAACAACAGAGAGAGAGAGAACAGGAGCATAACCAGGGATAGTTAGAGGTATAATAACAGAGAGAGAAATCAGGAGTTGGGAACAGGAGCATAACCAGGGATAGTTAGAGGTATAATAACAGAGAGAGAGAAATCAGGAGTTGGGAACAGGAGCATAACCAGGGATAGTTAGAGGTATAATAACAGAGAGAGAAATCAGGAGTTGGGGAACAGGAGCATAACCAGGGATAGTTAGAGGTATAATAACAGAGAGAGAAATCAGGAGTTGGGAACAGGAGCATAACCAGGGATAGTTAGAGGTATAATAACAGAGAGAGAAATCAGGAGTTGGGAACAGGAGCATAACCAGGGATAGTTAGAGGTATAATAACAGAGAGAGAAATCAGGAGTTGGGAACAGGAGCATAACCAGGGATAGTTAGAGGTATAATAACAGAGAGAGAAATCAGGAGTTGGGAAACAGGAGCATAACCAGTGAGAGGAGAGATGTATTTTGAGAGATTTTTTTGAAGGAGGCAGGATTGCTGATAATTCTGAGTGAAGGGGGGAGATTATTCCATGCCTTAGAGGTAGTATAGGAATACAACAGTTGACCGGCTGAGAGCTTAGGTTTTTCTACGGATAGTAACATTTTGTTTTCGGACCTGAGGTGTCGGTTAGGATGGTACATGGAGAGTATGGAAGAGAGGGAAGGGCAGGTTTCTGGGTGGCAGATCAGCTTATGGGCTGTAGTTAGTTGTAAAAAAGTGAGATAGTGGAGAGATTCGAGCCAATTTAGTTGATGCAGAGAGGAACAGTGATCAGTACAAAATTTAGCATTTTTGGCAAATTTGGCAACTTTGTTGTAGCAAGAGTCTAGTTTTGTTCTCAAGGAGGACTGTAAATTGGTGATGATGGGAGTGCCATATAGAAGGTTGGAAGCAGGAAGGATGAGGCCAGAGCCTTTTTTGCAGAGAGGCTAAGAAAATAATTGTGCCTATACAGGGCAGCAAGGTTTTGATGAGTTTTTTGATGTTGTTGTGAATGTGAAGGTCAAAAGTTAATTTGTCATCGATGGTGATACCTAGCAATTTGGTACTGGGGACCACTTCAATGATAGTGTTATTTTGGGAGTGAACAAAGAGTAGTGATTTGTCAAGAGGACTGGATTTTGTGGGGGTAAATATTAAAAGTTTTGTTTTATTGAGGTTGAGAGCAAGATGGTTCTGGGGCATCCAGGTTTCGGTGGAAGTAAATGCTTCTTGGGTGAGACACTGTAGTGCAGGGGCAGATTTAGCAGAGCAGGTGATAGTTGAGTCTTCTGCATTTTAGATAGCAGGAGTCTATATTAGAACACCGAACATTTGAAATGTCGAGTGTTCTAATATCGACCTGTTTTCAGCGAACACTGAAAATATCGAAGTAAGAGGAAACCCGAATTCTTTCCTAGGGAAATAATTTGGTTGTCCGTTTTTGTTGCTTCGGTATTGTCAGTGCTCTAGTGGAAAATTACTCGGGTAAGTGTGCGATTGTGTGGACGTGTGGGTTAGGGCAGGTTAGGTGAGTTAGGGTTAGGGCACGGGTGAGGTGACTGTGTGATAGTGACGGACCTTAGGGTTTGGGTTAAGGTAAGTGGATAGTTAGTGGTGTATGTATAGTTTAGTGTAGGGTTAGGTGTAAGAGTTTAGGTGTATGTGTGTGGATTGCTGTTTGTTTGGTGTGCTTGTGTTGTGTGTATGTGTTTTGGAACAGCAAATTTTTTCCCTAGGAAAAAATTTGCTGTTCCGAATGTTGGATGTTTTTTTTTTTGATTGCTAGGGTTCGATATTAGAACAGTGGACATTTTGAATGTTCGGTGTTCTAATATAGACCCGATAACAGTATTGTGGGTGAGAGAGCAATGAAAGTTGTTGACAAATATGCTGAATAAGAGGGGTCCCAGGATTGAACCTTGGGGACACCTGTATTTGTAGTTATGAAAGGGGAGGAAGAGTGTTGCCATTTGGTAGATTGCTGCCTATTACTGAGGTAGTTAGTGAACCATTGTAGGGTAGGGGAAGATAGACCGAGATTGGAGAGTTTAGTAAGCAAGAGGGAGTGGGAAATAGTGTTGATGCCTTTGATAAATCTAAGAAGAGTGCTGAAACTAAGGAACCAGCATCTCAAGCTCTATTTACTGTGTTGAGAAAGGAGATGAGGGCAGTGTTAGTACTATCACAGCAACATTCAACGAACCAACCAAAGGATGAAGAAGCCACAATCCATAAAAATAACTTTATTGTAGGTTAGCACTTTCATGATGTTACACACCACTTCATCAGAGCATAACTACACATAGAATTGTAGTAAACTGTATATTGATCATAATTAATGCTAATTAAAAATAACCAATCAAGACACGGCATAACTTAACTTAGCAATTTATGTCATTCAGTATAAACCATCAAAAATATATAAAAAAGAGCATACATCCAAGGCACATTTTCAGAAATGTAGTTAAAAGACAGGCATTAAGGGTCTCTAGACTAACAGCAGATGACGATTTCAAAAAGGAACTAGCAGACCTTAGAGACAGATTTGAAGAAAGAGGCTACACTGACACTTCAACTCAAAAAATTTTAGGAGAAGCAGCAACGTGGAGAAATAATTTGGGGAAACTTTATTATTCACTACATAATGAGGACAAAAAATGGTTAGACAAAATAGTACTGTGGTTCGAGTGCCAACATGTTTTACTAGAGATGTTAATATAGTTACAGAAATAATTAAAAAAATAGGTGTCTGTCCTGACCCATAATTCAGACATCAGAAATATAGTGGGGGACAAACCTAGTTTTTTATTTAAAAACAAAAAATATTTGAAGAGATTTCTATGCTACCCTAGAGAGACAATTGCAAGTAAAAAGAAATATTATAAAAGGGACTGTGCCATGTGCTAGATGTAACCAATGTGAATATGTAGATGAGACTAACTTGTTTGATCATCCAGACCTTTGAAGAGTATTTAAGTTTAATATGACAGCTGATTGTAACACCTCAAATGTGGTATACTTAGCTGTCTGTAACTTCTGTTCAGCCTTCTATGTAGGGAAGACCAACAGAACGTTGAGATTTACAATTAGGGAACATCTATTTAACATTAGGAATGGTGCCCTGACAAATGCCTTGGCCAAACATGTCTTTGTCGAGGGACCAGCACATACATTCAGATTTCTAGTGATAGAAAAGATAATGGAGAATGATCGAGGAGGGGACATTAATAATCACACTGAAACCTCAGAAACCAGATGGATCATAAGGCTAAGAGCAGATAGAGGGGGAGGGACTAAACGACAGAATCCCTTTGAAACCTTTTTAAGTAGTTGTTTTATATCCAAGTGTCATGTGAACTTTTTCATATATATATCTATATATATATATATATATATATATATATATATATATATATATAAAAGCTACAACCCCAACGCTATCATCTTGAGGCTTGTCTTAAGAACCGAGTAGTTCGTAGGGGCCTAAGAGTTCTTAAAATGCCCGACCAAGGTGAGCGGCATCCAGAACTACTCTCTAAATGGTGGCATCCAGAACTACTCTCTAAATGGCAACAGTTAAACCTTGAAATAAGTTTTAAAAGTGATCGTTAGTGAGCAGAACTCCTTATATTTAGACTATCAACAAGAACTTGTTGATGAGTAATTAACTAATGTGTTCGACTCAGTGTCTATATTCGAAAATAAACTGCTACAGCAGAAATACAACACGTTGGAAAGGGACAAGAGAGACTTTAAGGAGGGTCATGTCTTTTTGTGGCCGAGAAATTACTTAAAAGAAGGAATGACAAACCAGACTACCTTAAGAGAACAGATTGACCAATACCTCGAATCTAGTATAGCAACAGAAGCTGAATCTCTAAATGAAAATACAGCAGTGAATGAGAGGTTAGGAGCTAAACGGATGACAAATTCTCTTCCCACAGTAGAGGTTGCTGTGACATCAGCATCTATCAGGACTGAGACAAATGAATGAGAGGAAATGCAGATTTGAGATGAATGCCAGGGCCCACTAATAGACCAAGGATTCTAACAGAAAACAAATCAGGGTTCATTTTTTGAGTCCTACCTATCAAGTTGCATACTTCGGATTATACAGAGAGGAGAGGATGGTCATTCACCGGGGTCGGTCCTTCAGCAGGGGCCGCAACAAGAGGAAAATTATACAGGAATCATCACTGTCCAGAGCAGCATAAAGAACATGGAAGAAATGAACAATAGATGCTGCTTGGTATGGAATATTTCTTCAAGAATCTTAGCAGATAAACTGAGTATACTTTAAAGGGGCCTTGCATTTATTCCGGCCCAAAGAACAGAGGTAACTGATGCAATTTTGGACCTAAGATTGTTTGGTAGGAATGTGTTATTAAAATGTTATTTAAAAGTGGTGACAACAATGATAATTTGAAATGTTTTAGAAAGTCAAGTACATTTCTCCCACCCAGTCACTCTGTAATGAATGTCTTCATTAGCCTATGTGAGAATGAGATTTTTGAAGCATTAAGTAAATCTGATAGAAGTAATACATTTTACAATTTGAGTAAGAATGAACATGAAGCTGTAAAACAACTACAGATGGATGAAACAATAGTGATTAAACAGGCTGATAAGGGTGGGCCTGTAGTAATAATGAATAGTAGATGTTACCATGACACTATGAATGCTATGTTGGATGATTCTTTTACGTACAGAGTTATAAATTCTGATGAGATGAAGGACATGTTAAAAAGGTTGGATGATATTTTATATGAATGCCTTCTGAATAATGAAATCTCTGTGGATCTGAATAATTATTTCAAGGTTCCAAACCCCTAGTTCCTAGCATACATGGACTTCCTAAGGTTTACAAAGACCCATTGCTCCCCCCTTTAAGACCTATAGTGTCCGAATGAAACTGATCTACTCAACCTATTTCTATTTGCATAGAAAAATATTTGAGACCGGTAGTTGACGGAAACTCAAATATTTTGACAGATTCCCGACAGTTTTTGGAAGACCCGTATGATTTCATGCAAAAGTTTAAAAGCAATAATAAGAAGCTCTTACTTGTAACTTTAGATGTACATTCTTTGTTTACTTCTATCCCAAATGATACAGGTGTTGAATTGCTTAGACAATATTTATTACAAGACAAGGATGTATGATAGTAAATGTGTGGATCTTTTATGTCTCTTAATGGAGTTAGTTTTGACATATAATGTCCTGTATTTTGATCACAAGTTATTTTTGAAGAAAGATGGTGTAGCCATGGGCACGTCTAGTGTCAATAGCTACGCGAACCTGGTCATGGCTGCATGAGAAAACAGTTATGTTTTAGATCCAAGTAAATGGCACCAGATAGTTTTCTATAGGCGATTCGTGGAACACCTTTTCCTGAGATTGAGTTTTTAGATATTATGATCTCTAAGGTTTGTACTGGATTTTTATCCTCAGTCACAGCCTCACCTCTGGCTTTGTCCCTACTGAATGACACACTGCTACAGTCATCCCTCTCCACAAAGGAGGAGAGACTACCGACTCTGGGAACTATCACCCCATTAGCCTGACAAGTCTGATATGCAAAGCTGTGAAATGCATCATTATGGATCTAATAAGCAAGGATATAAGGAATCTCCAAACTCTGGATCCCCACACAGTTTGTTTTTGTGAAGGGTAGATCATGCCTGCTCAACCTGGTCGACTTCTTTGAGTCAGTCACCAGAGCTGTGGATGAAGGCAAGGTGATTCATACAGGCCTTTGATACCATTCCCCACTCAGGAATCATAGAAAAACTCACTAAGCTAGGCATCAGCCCCTATATCACTAGGTGGGTTGCAGATAGAACCCACAGTGTGAAAGTAGCTGACTCCAAGTCAGACTGCTGATCAGTCATGAGTGGAGTCCCACAGGGTTCAGTCCTGGGTCATCTCCTGTTTGGTATCTATTTCTCTGAAGTCCAAGCCAACAGGAAGAGACTCTGGCTGGCAAAGTTCGTAGACTATTGCAAGTGGGAGCCATAATTAACTCCCCAAGTGATGTTGACATCCTACAGAGAGGCCTCACTGAGACCAGTGACTGGTGTCAGAACCATGGCTTAAACTCAATGCCAAAAAATGTGTCATCACCCCCTTTAGGAAAAACCTGGTTCCCATGAATTATCACATTGATGGTAGTCCACAGATCATAGAAGGCATCATAAGATATCTAGAAACACAGGTTGACAGCAACCTCTCTTTTGACCACCACATTGCCGCTGTGGTCAGAAAGTGCTTCTATGTGGAACATCTCATTACTAATGGTTTTGCATCCAGGAAGAAAGAGTTAATTGTCTCCCAGTACTCTTCCCTCATTAGGCCAGTCATCGAGTACAATGCCCCATTTGGCGTGTACCTCACTAGACACCTACAACAACTGGAGAGGCCGCAAAAGTACCTCACAAAGAGGATCCTAGCCCTTAAACTCTTGTCCTCTATGGACAGACTCAAAAACCTCCAACTATTCTCTGTCTCATATCGCCTACTTAGAGGTGATCTCTGTTTGACTTACAAAGCCATGTCTGACCCAGCTCTGTTAGAAATGCTACATCTAAAGAAATCCCAATCCCTCCGCACTACATGCTCCAGAGGCCTCAACCTCATTACCACAATCAACAGAGCAAGCTGGAGGGACAGGTTCATAACCCAGAGACTGCCCATGCTATGGAATAGACTTCCCATACATGTCAAGTGGAGTGCCTCACTGGCCCTCTTCAACAGAAATCGTGATGAGTGGATGGGAAATAGAAAATTCACCCCGGGGATCACTCCAGTGGCTCTATTTGACAGAGGCACTAGGAACTAAGGTCAGGTGGCACAATGCCAGGGTAATCCTATGGGGTAGGCTTGTAAAGGCACCAGGGCCATTAGCCTAGTACACACCTATGAACCTATAAAATACATAGGAAGGACTGCTATAGGAATACATTACTTCATAAAAAGTGCATGCATCCAAGGCACATTTTCAGAAATGTAGTTAAAAGACAGGCATTAAGGGTCTCTAGACTAACTGCAGATGATGATTTCAAAAAGAAACTAGCAGACCTTAAAGACAGATTTGAAGAAAGAGGCTACACTGACACTTCAACTCAAAAAATTTTAGGAGAAGCAACAACCTGGAGAAATAATTTGGGGAAACTTTATTATTCACTACGTAATGAGGACAAAAAATGGTTAGACAAAATAGTACTATGGTTCAAGTACCAACATATTTTACTAGAGATGTTAATATAGTTACAGAAATAATTAAAAAAACAGGTGTCTGTCCTGACCCATAATTCAGACATCAGAAATATAGTGGGGGACAAACCTAGTTTTTTATTTAAAAACAAAAAATCTTTGAAGAGATTCCTATGCTACCCTAGAGAGACAATTGCAAGTAAAAACCAATATAATAAAAGAGACTGTGCCATTTACTAGATGTAACCAATGTGAATATGTAGATGAGACTAACTTATTTGATCATCCAGACCTTCGAAGAGTATTTAAGTTTAATGTGACAGCTGATTGTAACACCTCAAATGTGGTATAGTTAGCTGTCTGTAACTTCTGTTCAGCCTTCTATGTAGGGAAGACCAACAGAAGGTTGAGATTTACAATTAGGGAACATCTATTTAACATTAGGAATGGTGCCCTGACAAATGCCTTGGCCAAACATGTCTTTGTCGAGGGACCAGCACATACATTCAGATTTCTAGTGATAGAAAAGATAATGGAGAATGATCGAGAAGGGGACATTAATAATCACACTGAAACCTCAGAAACCAGATGGATCATAAGACTAAGAGCAGATAGAGGGGGAGGGACTAAACGACAGAATCCCTTTGAAACCAATTCTGAAAAACAGAAGGCTTTTTAAGTAGCTGTTTTATATCCATCTAAGTGTCATGTGAACTTTTTTTATATATACAAAAACATTTCTTTATTTCCTACATTGTTTTTTATACTGTTTTATTGACTTTTATCTGTATTTTTGATATATTTTTGATGGTTTATACTGAATGACATACTTTGTTAAGTTATTCTGCTAGTGTTAATTATGATCAGTATAAAATTTACTGCAATTTTATGTGTAGTTATGGTCTGATGAAGTGGTGTGTAATATCACAAAAGTGCTAACCTACAATAAAGTTATTTTTATGGTTTGTGGCTTCTTCATCCTTTGGTTGGTTCATTGAATGTTGCTGTGGGTTTATCTGAACATTATTTATTTTAGCGAACCATTTGTTCAAGCTGTGACCTTGTTTGTGATTAATGAATGTTAGTACTGTGTCCAGGCCTAAAGCCATGTCGAGTGGGGGGAGGATTTGGTGTTTATCAGTTGACTGAGGATCTGAGTATGAATATATTTCTTAAGTGTGTTGGAGATTGGGGAGAAAATGGCAATAGGATGGACATTTGAGATGGAGCTGTTGCCGTCTTTATGAAGTGGAAGGATAAATGCTTTTTTCCAAATGTCCGGTATGCAGGATTCCTGAATGGACCTGTTGAGGAGGTTGCTAATAGGATAAGTCATGGAGGAGGCTGAGAGTTGTAAGTATTCTGCAGGTAAGTTATCTGGTGGATTTGGTACAGGGTTTAAGTTTGTGAAGAAGTTTTTTGATAGTGGAGGTGGGTATGGGTGTTAGTGTGAAAGGAGGTAGAGGATTTGAAGGGGAATGCACAGGTGGAGTTTCTGTTTTGTCAGTTATAGGTGGGAAGGTGGTAGTAGGTTTTTTGATTATGTCGATGAAGTATGTGTTAAAGAGGGAGGCTATCTCAGTGGGTGTTTTTTCTGGGTTTGGACATGGGTTGTTAGTTCCAGGGTGGAGAAGGGAACTGATTTCCCCCCAGAAGTTTTGGGGGTTTAGTCTATGTTCGTCTTGGATAGAATGGAAGTACTCTTTTTGTTTTTGATAACTAGGTGTTTAGCCTGATTGTGAAGTTGTTTATATTGCTTGAGGTTAGACAGTGTTTTTTTTTGCCAGGCTTTCCAGGCTTTGTCTCTAGAGGACATAACCTGCTTTGTGGTCTTTGCGAGCAAAATTGCATGTTTTGCCTTGGTCCTTTTTAACCAGAGTGGGGCGAGACTATCTAGGATCCTAAGAAATGTAGAGTTGAGGAATTCTACAGCTTCGTTGAGTGGGAGAAGTTTTACTGGGCTCCAGTTAATGTTCTGCAGGATGTCATTGAAGGTGTTTGGGGAGAAATGGGATAGATCTCTGGTAAATCTATATTGGTGTACGTTTGGTATGGAGGTGGGCTTATATATTGTAAATGCTGAAGAGTGATCACTAATGCTATTTGGGAGAGTTCCTGAGGTGGTAATTTTTTCTGGGTTAGAAACCAAGATCCAATCCAAGAGTGAGCCTTTGTTTTCTTTGATGTTGGTTCTAGTAATGATAGAGCTCAGTTAAGTACAGATATAAAGGTTAATAACTGTAGAGGGATTATTATTGGAAATATCTATCCAGTTAATATTGAAGTTGCCTAGGATGATGGTTTCAATTTTTATATTGTTTGTTGTCCAGGCAAAATTTCTTCGAGAATAGGAGTATTATTGTCTGGGGGGATGTATATGACTATGATGCATAGGCATTTGCAGTCATTAAGTTTTAGAAAGGTAACAAGTAGCTCTGCAGTGGTGAAGTGGGGTATTTGTTTGAAATATGGGATTACTGTAAAGGAGCTTGGGAATAGTAAGGCAATGCCACCACCTTTTTTATGCAGTCTATCAGTTCTAAGACAGGAGTAGTTTGGGGATAGAATGGTTTTAGCCAGGTTTCTGTGATAGCAGTAAAGTCTGGTTTATGTTGATTTAGCCATGTGTGCAGTTGGGGAATTTTGTTTATAATGCTTTGGAGATTAATTGTGGTGATGTTTAGGTATTTTATGGAGTTTGGGAGGAATTATGAGGGGGTGGAGAAGGGCCAGGGTTGGGATGTATGTCGCCACAAAGGACTAGTTTGCTGAGAATGGGGAAATACTTGGATAGGGGCTTTTGTTTAGGTCATGGAAGTATTTGTAGTTGCAGTTGTGAGGAAGGTTGCGGTGTGGGGTGAGGGTGATGACTTTCTTTAGTAATATTAGATCAGTGCTATAGAGAGTGGAGCAGATGATTGAGTAACTGAGAGGGTGTGTGCATGGGTAGAAGTGAAGGGGGATGATGTGGGAAGTATGTAATTTGTGTGAAAGGATGATAGTCTTAGAAGTAGAGAGAGGTAAATAGCAAATGTAAACAGAAAGATGTTGATTATTAGAGGCATAGCTATGTGATATTGAAATAGAAGAAGGTTTGGATAAGCAATTGGGGTGTGGAAGTGAGGATGGAGGAGGTATAGTAGGATAGAGGAATGGTAAGGGAAAGATTTGACTAGGGTTACTGGGTTATGAGGGAGGGCAGTTGTAAGAGGTGGTAGGCAGGCCTAGATGAAGGGTGTGGAGTATACGAGGTGAGAGGATTGAGTTTGAGGAGAGAGGTGGGGGTGCAGAGTATAGGGCTAATGAAATAGGGTGTGATTGTGATGGTTGATGGCATAGGTGGAAGGAGTGTTTAGAAGGAGGTATGCAATTGGAGGATGGATGGGTAGGTGGAGACGAGGTTAGCTATAATAGTAATTGAAATGGGGGTGGGTGGGAATGGTGTAGGTTTGGGGAGTAGAGTGAGCCTGGAGCACAGGGGAGGGCAAAAGGAGTGGGTTGCACCCACTTTACTCAAAGAAAATCAGTCACCAGGAGGTAAAGTCTGTATGAAACAGTACAGTTGTTAAGTTTAATTTAGCAAATGCACTTTCAAAAAGGCATCGTTCCAGTTAAAGTACAAAAAAACCAGTAAGCTGCATTCTAGTGATGGAAAGAAGGGGCGAGGGATAACTAGCATGGGTTTTAAACCGGAGCAGAGGAAGAAATTTGTTGGCCATTTAAAGGGATATTAAATAGTTAATTCAGTATGGGGAGACTATTGGGCAAATGAGAAAAAGGTGGCAGGGTTCCCTGGCGGAGTGCTCTCAATACAAGGCATCTATCAGCGTTTAGATAGTATGCTGAGAATAAGTTTGAACATACATAGCTTTAGGTTTCCTTTATCAATTACAGTTGCATTGTCCATATAGCACCCAAGCTTCGACTGGTAAATCGACCGGTCACTTGATTAGGTGATTATTTATTTTATATTAGTTTATGGTTTGTTATTTATTTTACATTTGTATATATTTTATATTTGTTTACTGGGAAAGTCCAGCTGGACCAAAGTCATTTTTCAGCTGAGGACTGCGGAGAAAAGGTCCACATCAAACAATAGATACAGTAACAAATTACAAGTACAAAAATACATATACATTGTTGTACAAGATTATTAATACAGGGTATGTCATGTTTTTAGAGACGGGCAAATAATGAGCACACATAATCATAAGACATATTTTCCTGTTGAGTGATATGCATATAAACATAAATAAACTGAGATGTTATTATTGGATGAATGTTTCAATTAACAAGAGTATGACAATGTCAGGCTGTAGTTTGAACCACAAATAAAACATCCTTAGTAAGCATAAGATATAGTATACACTTAAGTAACAGTGCATGTGAGTTGGTAATATCGTTGCAAGGTAAAAGAGAGTGTTACATTTATAGGATGAGAGTACAGTTATGGAGTTCTTAAGGTTAGGGGATAGGTGTTAAGGGAACTAGAGTAAGAGATGTTAAGAATTTTTTTTAACTGATGTACATAGTAAATAATGATCAATCAATACATAGTAAATAATGCTCAATCATATTAATTCACTAACAGAACTTTCCATAAAAGAGATATGTATAGGGTACATAATGCTGAATCATATTAACTCATCAGCAGAACTTTCCGTAAAACTAACATATATGGTAAGTAATGCTGAATCATATTAATTCATCAACAGAACTTTGCTTAAGTCTAAAATGCATTTTAACCATCCCATGAGCTTCCTAGTCGAAATTGTAAGCAAACTGTTCATAGTTTCATAGGTAGGTACTAGGCTATCAGCCCTAGGGCTCATACAAGCCTAGCCAAAAAATGTACCCTGGCTTTCGCCACCCAAGAAAATTATTTTCCTGTGCCCCTGTCGAGCAGAGCCAAAATTATTTTCCTGTGCCCCTGTCAAGCAGAACCACAAAGGTGATCCCCGGGGTGAATTTCCCATTTCCCATCCAATCATCAAGATTTTTCTTGAAGAGTGCTAATGAGGAGCTCTGTTTGACATATATAGGTAGTCTGTTCCAGGGTATGGGAAGTCTCTAGAACAGGAATCTATCCCTCCAGCATGTTGTGTTTATTGTGGTGACAAGGTTTAGGTCCCTAGAGCATGTAGCTCGGAGGGATTGGGATTTCTTTAAGTGGAGCATGTCCAACAGCTCTGGGTTTGACATAGCTTTGTATGTTAGGCAGAGATCGTCCCTGAGTAGGCGATATGTGATGGAGTAATGCTGTAGTTTTTTGAAACGGTCTGCATAGGGCATCTGTTTGATGCCAGTAATCCTCTTTGTGAGGTATTTCTGTGGTCTTTCCAGTTGTTGTAGATGTCTTGTGAGGTACATACCAAAAGGGGCGTTGTACTCTATAATGGGTCAAATGAGTGATGAGTAGAGGGGAACAATGACCTCATTTTTTCTGGATGAGAATCCTTTTGTGATGAGATGAGCCATGTAGAAGGATTTCCTGACCACTGTGGCAATGTGATTATCAAAGGAGAGACTACTGTCCATCTGTGTCCCAAGGTCTCTTATCACATTTTCAGCATTAAGTAGACTACCAGCTATGTGGTAGTTCATGGGTACAGAGTTTTTACCAAAGGGGATGACAATACACTTTTTGGCAATTGAGCTTCAGGCCATGGCTTTGACACCAGGTTTCTGTCTCAGTGAGGCCCTTTTGTAGTTTGTCCACATCATTAGGAGTTTCGATTATGGCTCCTAGTTTGCAGTCATCTGCAAACTTTGTTAGCCAAAGACCTTCTGTGTTGGCCTGCACTTCAGAGAAGTAGATACCAAACAAGAGAGGACCCAGGACTGAACCCTGTGGTACTCCACTTGTCACTGGTCTGATGTTGGATTTGTGTTAATACGTATTCCAGATTATAAAGGGTAATATTTCACAGTTAGGAGATGGAATGTTGAGAGCTGTGTTTGTCTGTGTGTTGTGGGTCATGTGTGTGTGTGTGTGTGTGTGTGTGTGTGTGTGTGTGTGTGTGTGTGTGTGTGTGTGTGTGTGTGTGTGAGAGAGAGAGAGAGAGAGAGACTCAGGACTGTTCGACACACTTCCAAAGTTCTGATTCATCAAGTCACATTGAAGTGGCAAAAGAGGACCCCCCCAGAAGGAACCATGGTAGAACACATTCCTGTGATTCATTGATGAGTAAATCACTGGTACAGGTTGACTAATGTGAGTCTATTATTGTTAAGATTGATATATGTGAGCACTGAGAGTAAATATGTCAAACCAGTTATCAACAATCATTATCATCTAAAAAAGAAAACATCAAACTGCAGTGATCACATATGAAACTAATGCTTTACATTTGTGATCATCTAAAATAATGATAGGCTTTGCTTTTATATGGGGAGTTTGCCCTCCAAACTCCCGGAAATTAAATATACTAATTCCACAGTCACACAACCATGGAAAAAGAGAAAAAAATCTTACCTATATTACAGTCAAACTGTTGCATTTCAACTGTAATATAATGCAACCACTCACACCTCCCTTCTCCCTTATAAATAATAATATATCTGACTAAATAATACCTTATTTTTTCTTGATTTCTTTTATATATTTCTTTTTTTTTCACATTATAATACTCACTCATATTATTCTCTAAATTTTCTAATATATTTCTATACATTTTCCCATACTGCATGTTCCTTTCCTTTTTTTTACATTACCCTATTCCTGAAAAAAAAACATTTTATACTTCTTTTTAAATTCCATCCACCATTTAGACCAGTTTTATAGAATTCCTTCATGGTTGTATGATCCCTCCATAAGGTAATACTCCCCACTCTCCAATTTCACCCCATAATTTCTCATTTATTCTTTTCATCCCCTTTATGTAATATACTCCATTTCTTCTGTCAACTGCAACCATATAGCTAAATGGCCTGAAAAACTCATCACAACTGTATCACTGTCTGCTACCCCTAAGCCTTCTGATAATACAAAATAATCAATTTCACATTCAAGTGTCCCTTCTATAAGTTCAATGATCTTTATTCCACACACCTAGTTTACCATATTTTATCACTTCCTGTATGTTATATCTTTCCCTTTCTTTTTATAGCCTCCCCTTAAATCACAATTAAAATCACCTATGATTATAATTTTCATGGTAACTACCTCATAATTAATATTTGATAAAACAGATTTTCTCCTTGCTAGTTATGAATGCATACATAAACATCTTCTCTCTACCTCACATCCACTACAGTTAACCTTCCCATCCTTACCAACATTACATCTAAGATTTTCATTGTTTTTTACTCAGTACAGTCACTTCAGAATAACGTTTGACTTCCTAAGTTCTATATTATATTTACACCCTACAATTTTTATTTTTGCAGTCTTTCTTCACGTGTCAGGAATCTTACATCCTCTATCATAATAACATCTACATCACTTTTAGTGTACCATTCCAGTAGCCCTATCCTTCTTATAGTGTTAATACTGTTCACGTTTCCTGAAAGTAGTCTGAAATTCTTTCGTAAGTTTAGGGGAAATATTTTTACATTTTGTTTTCTTATTTTACGCTTTCCTCTGTTAAATATTTTACCTGGGTTATTATATAGATAATTCTTGATCCTCAGACTCAACATTTTCACTGACTAAAACTTCAAAACTATTTTTAGTGTCACTCCCTTCTCATGACCTTTCTTCCTGCATGCAGACTTTCTCCTCCCTCATATATTTTCTTCTTCAGCTAGTTCACTCTCTCCTTCCTCCTGCATGTGTTCTTCCCTTTCCCCTTATTTTTCATTATTTACTGTTTGTTCTTGATAGCCCACCAATAAATGTCCCCTTTTTTTACACAACCTGCATTCAGCCAGATGCTTTCTTGCTGTTTGCCCTTTCTCCTCTCACTGGTTACATTCTATCTTGTCACAATCATTAATTAAATGAGAAAACTCCCTACAAAGGAAACATGATTTAGGCTGGCCATCGTATTTTAGTGGCTGTCTATGACCGGCCACAAAAATAACATTTGGCAAGTGTTCTACCATGGTTTTTCCACATTTCAAAACAATTTTGAACCTCCATCCTCCATTCCAGTGAGTTTTTCTCATCTCTAATTTTCACAGTTCATCAACAATTTCACACAGACTACACATGCGGTTTTTAACGCCTTCTTCTTCAACTTCATTCTAAACTGCACCATAACAGTTCTTTAAGTTACTACCAGACAACAAATAGTTGTTTCATGGATAAATGTTCTTCTTTTTGATACACAGTTCTAGAAATTTCATCATCAGTCCCTCAGTTTCAAATGTTAAGTTACAAAAAGTATTTGTTCCTATATCTATAAAAGATTGCATTTCTTGAGCAGTTACTAAATTGTCCCATGCATAATATCTGTCTGTTACGGGTCTGTGTTCAGCCATGGAATGGAAAAATCACAAAACGGCATTATTTCGAAAATGCCATTATGAAAAACTCCTCATGTAGGGGTCTGCACCTCCCACACCCCCTTGCTAATTATATATATATATATATATATATATATATATATATATATATATATATATATATATATATATGTATATATGTATATATATATATATATATATATATATATATATATATATATATATATACATATATATATATATATAAACTCCAAGATCGCACTATAGTGGGGAAATGGCAAATTTTCTGACCCCCCTACTGTAATGAGATCTTACTTGAACAGTTGGATGAACAGCATGTTCAATGAAACATCCCGTTCGATGGCTGAACAGAGACCTGTCTATTACAATGTCAGTTTTTGTTCTTATTCTCATAATTGACCTACTCTTCTTTTTAAAGATAATTTTACTTGACAATTTGTTGCTACTGTCTGCTGTGCAAGTTTTAATTACTGTATTCTCTTCTTCCACAAAACCAAATGCATTCTCAGTTTGTTACTGTTTTTCTCTTTTACTTTCTGTCACTGGTGCATAATTTTTAATTGCTACATTCCTTGCTGCCACATCACCTAGCTCCTTCTGCACATTATCACTCCCAGCACTTCCAAAACAAAGTTATCTGCTGTCTCACCCCTTGAAACAGCGGCACTGTCTCCTGGATCTTCCTGCTCAATTATTTCATCAGAACATTATCTGCAAGCCATCCTGATGCCAGTGGACTCGCATCATTCTCTGATACCCTAGTCAAATTTCCCTTGTCATATAAATACCACCTCAGGTATTACTTGAAAAGAGACCACTAGCCATGTGTGCCCATCAAAGGATACGTAAAAAATAAATATGTTGTATCCAATAATAAGTCAGATCAGTGAGATACATGTCTTTTAGCACTAGGTAGGTAAATTATATGCCTTTGTAACTTTGGTAGATACACATCTTCAATAATGGTGTCCTTTTTATGATTTGCCTATTCATTTTTTAATCATAATTTATGGCATTTTGCCAAACGCCATGATGTTACTTGTATTCACATTAATTGAAATAATTGTAATACTCAGTTTGCAGTCATCATTGTGTTTGATTCGTCAGTGCCCATTTGCCACTTTGTTATGTGAGAAGAATAATCCAAAAAAGAGACCTCGGTACAGAGCCCCATGGAATATCACGGATAACTCCAGTAGCACACCCTTTAAGTCAATGTTTACCCATTCACCAACATCTGGATTGACAATTTAATGCTTTTAATTTATCCTTTATTCCCTTTTATGTGAAATAATGTCAAATGTCTTAACAAGGTCGAGATATGCAGCATGGACATGTAGTTCCTGACCAACTGCTGCTGTTACTGCTTCAAAGAAAACTACACAATTCAAAGGCATGTTCTCCGGTTAACAAACCCATACTGTTCCATATGTAACAGAAGTAAATCCTGTTTCATTTTGCATAGGCTACATTATGACTATTTCTGTGACTTTTAATAGAATAGTGGTTAGGCTTTTGGGTTTAAAACTGTTTAGGTCTGATGTGAAGCCATTCTTTTTGTGAGTTGTTAGCACTATATATTGCCATACGTCAGGGATGTGTCCAAACACCAACATTTGATTAACATAATTGATGGGATTCGGAGAAGGAACTTGATCAGGTTTTCCTTGATTCTGTGTAGGAAATCTCCAGGTATGTTGTTTGGTCCCATAGAACTTTTTTTTGTGGTAGTAATTATCATGTCTGTAGTTTAATTTATAAGGTGTTATGTATCTGAGAAAAGTATGTAGACATTTCCTTTTCCTTAGCTGCAAAATTTCTTGTTTTAGTTTCTTTCAAGATGAAAAGATTGAATTTAGCGACTGAAATTGAGCTGCAGCAATTTTCTAAAGACCGTGCCCTCATAATTTAACCAGTGATTTAAGTTGCACCTTCTGACAACTAAAGGGCAGTAACAACTTTCGCTGTTATATAAAAATAACATTGCAATTTTACACTTTCTAACAAGATAGGCTAGACATTTCTATGAACCTTTCTACAGATCAGTGACCTAAAGTATCCGTCTGTCACTTATCTCAAAGCTAATGTTCGTTGGTCTTACTTGCAGTAGCTTAGAACAGGAGATTTCTTTTCACATACTTGATATAGCTGACACGTATTTTTCCTGAAAACTGTCTTTCCATGCTACACTATATTAATAAATAATTGTCACAGAATATTTATGGAGATTACCATTTTAATTCCATGTTAAGCTAATTATGTGGCAAGAATTTTACTTTTCAGCAGTTTTATTATTTATTAAAGGAACAGTTTTTCTGTAAATTGTCTTAAAATATTAAGGGCCATGAAAGCAGCATCAGCATTCTTTGACACTTAGTTCGGTAATGTTATAAGGTAGTGCAGTAGCAGAGAAGAATACTTTAATTTTATTTCTAGAAATAGTCCCTTTGGGAAATACTGTGTCTCGAGTCTGTGAGGCCTGATCTATGCAATGTATAACCAAGTAAAGGAATATGAATTTTGCAGGACTGTATCTAGAAAGGACATATGCTTTGTATAAATGTAGTCTTGTAGTTTTAACTATGTTACATTGAGTATTTAACAATTATTTTTATTGTATCAGTTTTTCAACCAGGTAAGCATACAAGGCAAAAAGTGTCTCATTTCATGAGAGACTGAGGTCAAAGTTGCACAGATTGCAGGTGGAGTTTGATGGACTCAAACCAGGATTACAAGGATGAAGTTTGTTAGCTGCTCGTAACTTTTACTGTCTGCACTATGTACTGTAATTATTACAATGAATAGCAACTTTGTTTTTCTCTTTTTTAATTCTTCCAAGACTTTTGGGTTTCTAATGCTGTGATGGGAATGGACGCCATTCCTAGGTCAAAGTGCGATTATGGTTCATGAAATTACTATTGTTTTAATCTTTTATGTTAGCCAGAAATGCTGTTTGCAGCACCTGCAATGTGCCCAGAAGTGACTCCTCCTACAGTTACATTTATCAGTAATATATCTAAATACAACTGTAAATTATTTTTAAGAGACCCATTGCACCTACTGTTATTGGAACTGTTGTCAGGGTATCTTTCCACATTGCCTTCATTTCTGCCTGCAAATCCTGGTATTTTATGACTTTGTGACTCTGTACATACAACACTGCAATCACTGGGTGTATCAATTTCAACGATCAATGCTACAGTAAACTCTCACTTAACAGGCACCAATGGGGATTTCTAGATGCCGTTTAAGTGTAGTTTCCGGTTGTTTGAGAGATGCTTTGTGGTTTTTGATTGGCTCATATACTGGCATACGAGCCAATCTAAAGTGGAATAGCCCACTGTTGCACATTAAACAGAAGAGGCTCAGATTTTCCATTTTTGATTGGCTCGCATGCTGTTATACGAGCTAATCAAAAATGGCAATGCCAAGCCTCTTCTATTCAATGTGGAACAGCCTGCATTTAACAGAAGAGGCTCCGCTTTGAGATTTTTGATTGGCTTGTATGTCGGTATATTAGCCAATCCAAAATGCTCATTGCTTTTGAGTGCATGTTGCTTGAGTTCCGGATAATAGGGACTTTACTGTACTTTTGTCTTTTTTTTCCTGAACTAGTATTATCTGGCTTTATCGTATCTGTTTTTTGAACTGTCAGTAATGGGTGATCCTATGTGATGTAAACTTCATCATTTTCTATAATATTTTGAGGCTTATGTTTCCAGTGCTTCTCAGCTACTTCAGTATTATTATGTTTGTACAGTCCCCAATGGAACAGTCTTGCCACATTATTATGCCTTTTAGTATACAGGCCTTGTGCCATTAGTTTATCACAACCAGCAACAAGATGTGTGTCTGTTTCCAATTTTGTTTTACCAAACCTGCATGTGTTAGTTTCTCTGATATGCTGAATGGACTTTGTAAACCAATCTGTAAGCAGTCTAGTGTCTTGGGATGCTAGTATTAACTTTTCATCTTTTGTTTTTATTCACCTCTCCTTAACCATTCCTGCATTAAATTCTGATAGACATGTGGCTGTTTCAGGATTTTCTGTACTTGCAACTATATTTATGCATTTTCTACATTTCTTGCCTTCTCATCTGATCCTTCATCTTATATTCTTTCTTTTGTTTTTGACACATTCAGTTGCTGCCTAATTTTTATCTACTTCTGGTTTGATTTCCATTCCCACTTGTCACTGATATGCTTCTGCTAAACTAAGCAGGGAAGTCATCTTAGACTTGTTCTCCTCATGTTTTAAAACTTTCTCTATGTTTGGATCTCGTGAGGTCTAAAAATATGTATGCATTCGTACAATTGCAGATCTATACATGTAATCATTTTCGAGGGGGCCCATACCGCTTTCAGAACGGGGAATATATAATATTAGTATACACTGATTTTTATAAATCATTTGATAAGCATGAAGCATTTTTCTTGTTTTCTTGTCCAACTGATCCAGTACCTTTTGGGGCCAGTCAATCACCCCAAAACAGTAAGTTTGAAAAGGAAGAGCAAATTGGTTTATAGCTTGGACTTTGTTCTTAGATAGCAGAGCTGTTTTTAGTATTAATTTTAATCTTAAAATATTCCTTACTAAGTTTTATTCGCATTTGTTCATGTTTTAAGGTCAGTCCTTCATCAGTTCTAAGTATTTATACACTCCTTCTTGCTTAAGTTCTTTTATATCACATTCCTGTCCTAGATTGATATATTCTTGGTGCTACAGCTTTCCTGCTTTAAAGGTCACTTTTGCACATTTAACAAGACCACATGACATTCTTATATCGTCTGAGAAAGTTTTGACCACTTGTAGTTGGGCTTTAAATTCCTCATCTGTTGAACTGTACAGTTTTAAATCATCCACAAAAAGAAGATGAGAAGTCTTTACACTTTTTTATTTTCTAAAAGCCAAATAGTAGCCATGACCTAATCTATAAAGTAGACAGCTTAATGGGTTAAGAGCAAGACAAAAGAGCAATGGTGACAAAGAGTTGCCCTGGAACAGTCCCCTTTGAATTTTTATCCCTGGGATTAATAATATGTCCTTTATCATGGCTTAGCTGCAAAGTGTTTCATGGTCACTGTAATGTAATAGATCAGTGCAGGATATATGTTATAAGTAGGTTCATAGGTGTTTACTAGGCTAACGACCACAAGAGCCTTTTTAAGCCTAACCATGCGTCCCAAAATCTCTGACAAGTTCTGGTACCCTTGATAAGTGTAAACAGGGACTTGGGAGATGACGCATTTAAAAGCAAAGGCCTGGGAGATTAACTATTTACAGGCTGCCTGTGTCAATTAGAGACATAGGTGCTAAACCAGGGATGAATTTCCTGTTCCCATCCAGTTGTCCAATGCACTTGAATTGGGTTAGGGAGGAACTCTGCTTCACATGGATGGGGAGCCTGTTCCAGAGATGGGGTAATCTCTAGGATACATATCTGTCTCTCCAGCAGGTCCTGTTTATCTCACAGGCAAGGTTCAAGTCTTTAGAATAGGTAATTCTGGTGCTGTTTTTTTTTTCTTTTTGCAGAGATGCAGGAGATCTGTCAGAGTGGGGTCTTACAATGCCTTGTATGCCAGGCATAGATCTCCCCTCAACAGCCTGTAGGATACAGAATGTAGGGATAGGGCCTTGAGGTGGTCTGCATAGAACATGTTACTTAGGTTCTACATTCTTTTAGTTGGGAACATCTGTGGACATTCCAATTGTTGGATATGCCTGGTTAGGTTCATACCAAAGGGGGCACTGTACTCAGTAATAGGTCTGATGAATGCCGAATACAATGGAACAATGACTTTCTTGGACCCTAGATGCCATACCTTTGCTTATTTGCTTATAAGTTGCACAGAATAGAATGATGTCCTCCCTACTGTAGACACATGATGGTCAAAGGCTAGATTATTGTCTGTGTATGTTCTCGAGTCCCTGACTGCTGGGTCAACTCTTAGGGGTATGTTGCCAGTATGATAGTTACCAGGGATGTATGACTTCCCAAAGGATACTGTTATGCATTTCTTGGCATTTAAGTTTAGTCCATGGCTTCGACACCAGTTGTTTGTCTGTGTCAGCCTTTCCTGGATAGCATTCATGTCAGTGTGGGATTCAGTGACATCCCCTAATTTGCAATCATCTTCAAATTTAGTCAGCCAGAGACCATTGACATTGGTCTTGACTTCAGAGAAGTAAATGCCAAAAAGAAGCGATCCCAGGACCGATCACTGAGGGACTCAGCTTATGACTGGCCTCTCTGTAGAGGTGGCCTCCCCAGTTCTAACTTCCTGGGTCCTGTCTGTGAGCCAGTTGGCTATCCACTGAGTGACATAAGGGTTTGTACCAAACACTTGAGTTTGTCAACAATGGCCAAGTGGGGTATTGTGTCAAATGCCTTGGCCAGGTCAAAATAGGCAGTGTGAATTATTTTGCCCTCATCCGTTGCTTTGGTTACCTTCTCAAAGAAACCCACCAGCTTGAGTAGGCATGACTTGCCCTTGATGAAACGAAGCTGGGTCGAGTCCAGTGTCTGGAGGTTTACTATGTCATTATTGATCATTTCCATAATTCTTTCCATGGCTTTGCATATGAGACTAGTGAGACTTATGGGTCTATAGTTTCCAGGGTCTGTAGATGGTCCACCTTTGTGCAGAGGGATGACTGTTGCTGTTCTCCATTCATGAGGCACAAAGCATGTTTGGAGGCTACAGTTATTAAATAATGATTCCATACATTTGTAAGCACTCTGTTATCCATGAATGTGGGAGGTTATCATATACTTTTTTGTAGTCTATCCATGCCATACTTTTACAATTCTCCATTGTGACTTTATTTAACAACAAGTGATCCTTTGTTCCATATGGCTTTCTTTTGTTACCCTTTTGTTCTATTGTCACTATTGAGTTTTCTTCTGAATGACTATAAACTCTGTCAGCATTAATTCCAGTGTACAGTTTATACATCATCACAAGGAAAGTTACTGGCCTATAGTTTTTAGGATAGATTGCAGGTTCTCTGTTAAGGAGGAATACAGTTTCCTGTTGTTAACCATGTTGGTGTCTGTTCAGTTTGCTCATATAAATAGTTCTTACTCAGGGTTAAATCTTCATGTAAAGGTGTTAATACTTTTAGCTAGACGTTAGGTGCTGCATCTGGACTGAGGGTTTTCCACTTAGGAGCTTTTTAAAATTGTTTTCAATTTCTCTGGCCGTTACTTCATTCCATTTCATATCATGCACATTTGAACTTCTAATTCTTTCTTTTGCTTCTTCCGTCCATTCATCATATTTGTTATGTTTCACAGGATCTTCACAGATATTTCTCCAAAATGTGTTTTTTTTTTGGTGGTGTTTCTTTTCTTTTGCCTTGTTTCCCAGTTCTCTGTAAAACTTTTTTGGGTCATCAATAAATTGCTTATTTTGTACTTTTCCTTTATATTTATCTGCATATCTACTATGTTTTTCTGCCTGTGCTGATATCTTTAGTTTATTATTTGCAATAATGTATGATAGAGCCTAGTCTGTTCTGATACTGCACATTGCTTTTATCATGTCTGTCTTTCTGAGTATTTTTGTTGGTCTGTTCCCTGTTCTGTACTCTTCTAACAGTGACACTTCTTGTTTTATATTACTTTATAGTTTTCACTGTTGGATACTTAGACGATGTCATTTGATTTTTCCCCTCCCTTTCCCTTACTGCTCTATGTTTTTGTGTTAAGACTTTATCTGTTATTAATTTAGCTGTACAGTAATATATCCTTTTTACTTCTCTTGTATTGCATATATTTCTATGAACAGTATTGATTACAGTGTTCATTTGTTTTATCAAACTTCTAATATTTTGGATCTTATTGACTTTCTGTAGTCTATTTCTTTCATTAATCTTAACATGTCTATCCATATCTATTAAATCAAGCAGTTCTTTCCTTAGATCATTTTCTTCTAAACTAAGGGCACATTATTTATTCTGTTTCCTGCAGGCATTCTACAGAGGGATCCAGAAAATGTTCCTGTGCCATATTGTGTTCAGCTTCACCCTGCATCATCCATTGTTTTCGTATAGGAACTTATTAGCCTATCATTCCACAACATTGACTGCATCAGAGTTGACACAATTTTCTGTACCTTCCCTTGCTGTGCAGCTTAAGCTGAACTTTTGTACTGTTTTTCCACTGAAGGCTCCAAAGTATCTTCATATGGCATCTGATCAGATCCTTCACACTCCACTGGTTTCTCCTTAATATGGGCGATCCATTATTCTGTCATGCTGTGATTTTGTCAGTTAGATTTTCTACACTAAATCCTTCACAGGTAGTCCATAACTTCATTTTCTATTTATTTAACTTCTCCATTACTAATCTTCTTTTCTAATTTTGCCCTTTGTTTCTTATTTTTTGTATTGTAAAATTTTCCATATCTGGATGTGTCTGCCTGTGTTTGTCTTTAAATATCATTGGTGCTGCTTTTTATATAGATTAGTTTTGCTTTCTGCTTTGCATAAATATTGCACCATATTAAGTCTCTTTTCCCATGCCCATATTTCTTCTTCAGATGTCTCCTGCTCTTCCTGTTTCTCCTTACTTTGAGAACTCATTGTTCCATCAAGCTGTGATGTAGCCTGTGTTAGACTTTCAACACTAAATCTTTCACTTTGCAGGTATTCCATAACTTCACCTTCTAATTTTTAACTTCTGCTTTACTAATTTTATGTTCTATGTCCCACCTTTGAGATCTTATTATTTGTATTGTGAAATTTTCCATATCTGGGTGCCTTTCCATGTATTTCTCTTCAAGTATCTTTGGAGCTATTTCTTTTGTATTAATTTAGCTTTTTCCTTTGCTTAAATATTGCACCATATCAGATCTCTCTTTCTTCCCTATGTCTGTATTTGTTTTTGATACCTTTCAAAATTCTCTAGATTTTGTTCTTTATATTTACGTGCTTCTTCAGTCACTTCTTTTTTCAAACAGCCGAGATTTTTGGTCTACTTAATATTTTCTTCAATCTGTTGTATTAATGAACACAAATTTGCATTTTAAGCTTTTGACAGTATTTTTCTTTAATCTTTTTGTATATCTTATGTCTGGAAATTATGAGACTCTTGCATAATAGTAGCAATACATAATTTCTTTCTTATTCTTGATAGTCTACTCTACCATCTTTATGGCTCTTTTTGGCCTATCATTTTTGTTTTTATTTTTGTGGACTACTACTTCCTTCTACAACAGGGGGCATCCTCCCCTTAAGCCTGGCCTAACCCCATTGTAGGAATGCTTCCACTTCTTGAAGATTTTATACTGTCATTTTTTCCAGTCCTAGCACCAGTGCACCTACCAGGATTGGACACTTTTTTTTATGCTAGGACTTGTGTTCCTAGCTGTCTTTTTATTTTTTAACTTATATTTGTCCTTGATACAGTATATATCTATAAAATACAGTGTATATGTCAGTGTCCTCTTGGTGAGATTTTGTAAAAATAATGTCCACCTCATGAAGGTACTCACCAAGACTTGAATATAAATGAATTTCCAGTAATACTGATCACATTTGCTTCTTGATTTTATCATCTCTCCATTCCTATGTGTTAGATGGGCTGCAATTAGAGTGGAGCATTTTGTAGTTGTTATGCTGTTACCTAGAAGGCACAATTGACACATAACTGTATTACCTAATACAGGGAAAGCTAATGGTAGTACAGGTTTAGATATGACCATAATTTTGGATTACGTATAGTATTTCGTTAACATCAACAGTATGAATTAATGTAAGCAGATAGAAATAAATACGATGAGGAGACAGTTATCAAAACTGCACTGAGTGTGAGTTAAAGCACAAAATGTCTAAGAAGGAGACGAGACTGTAGGAAGGAAATGAAACCAATGAAGAGTCTGTGTAGAGCGAACTAGAAGATGAGGGGCATCAATTCTGACAATAGAGAACTGCAGAAAAGAAGTCATTATTAAACAGGTAAGAGAAAATTTCAGAGAGGACAGTAGGGTGAACTAAACAATGCACAGTGTTGTCACAGAACATAATACAGAGAGCAGATGTGGAAGGGAATAAGGAAGCACGGCAGCACATGGACAGGATGGTGGTGTGCACTTGTAAAGCAAGAATGTCGTCTACTAAGAAAATATAAATTTGAATGAAATATGAAGTTTGGTTCCAGAATGCTGAGTCCCACTGTCGTGAGAGACCAGATGCAGTTAAACATTTCAGGAACATTGATCTAAATTCCTTGAAACAGAACTGTGAAGAGAGTTCTCTGGATTCTTTAGGTCAATCACAGCTTTAATATTTGTGACGGACAGAGGTTATGGTCTCTTGATCCTAACACAGATGCCAAATTTAGATGATAGAATGTGTTTTAAATCCATACTGCTGGCATCAAGTAATTAACTGAAGAGAGACTGGCTTTAAGACTGTATAGTAAATGTACACGGTTGTCTTAGGTAATAGCCAACATCAGGAGCACACCAAAAGCTTTTCACTATACAGCTGCAGAACAGAATTACAGTCTTTGGTTGACCAGTATTTAAACCACTTCATACTGAGCCGAGGATCTTTTAGTGTGAACTTACCTTTAGTGTATGAAAGCTGACCAAGAATATTGTCACACAATGACACACAGAGAGATCCACACGCATGTATACAATATTTACCAGAGGGGATTAATGGTATCTTCCCAGTATCAACAACTCCTTCCCTGTCTTTATGGTAATGCTGCCATCATCTTTACCACACTAGCATACAAAAAACAGTGTTTACCTTTAAACTAAGCCAGCTATTAATTACTTGTATGGTAGCAATAGCTGGAGCAGTAACTCTTCAAGCAGGAGTCAGCAGTCACTGTTACCATTTCATACACATGTGCTTTTAAGTTAATAAGTAAACCACCAGAAACAAGCATTTAAATGTGAATAATGCAACTCTTTCCTTGGAATAAATAAAAATAAGTAGTGCACTTTGTAAAATCAAATATATAAGCAACTTTAAACTCGCACAAATGAAAAGACAAACAATTATATGTAATTGTTTTATTTCTAAGTATAGGGGCAAAACAGCATGAGCTACTACTTTTTTATACTTATTTTCTTATCTAACCCTTGAACATATAAACTAAGGCACTGATAAAGTAAAAAACTTTTACACAGAGAATAGTATTGAATTTTAACATATTTAGAATATAATTTAGTACACGGTTGTCTTAGGTAATAGCCAACATCAGGAGCACACCAAAAGCTTTTCACTATACAGCTGCAGAACAGAATTACAGTCTTTGGTTGACCAGTATTTAAACCACTTCATACTGAGCCGAGGATCTTTTAGTGTGAACTCAACAACTCCTTCCCTGTCTTTATGGTAATGCTTTCATGTGCCAATGGGTGAGGTTTCAAATCCTCCCCTGTTGGGTTGGGGATTGACATAATGGTTAAGGAGTTTACCTCACAGACAAGAATTACAGGGTTTGATTCTCACCAAAGGAAATTGTCTGGGCTTAAAGTGGCCCACAAGGGCAACTTGCTTAGTACTTATCTATGAATCTATATAAAATCATCACTGTCCTACTCAATATTACATAATAACTCTAGTACCTGAAAATGAACACTTTCCTCTTCCCCATACATTTTATAATGGACAACTAAGGCAATCCTTTCATTGACATTTTTAATGTATTGTACATGATCCCTAATCTGATTATGTTCTTAAAGTCTTTCCTCCATTAAAGCTTCTTACATACACGTTACAGCATAGAGTAGAAGTATGTGTTTGTAATTTACCTTTCCTTTAAAATAGTATTTAACGCCTTTGTCAAGATGTATAAGTACATTAATTGGGTTTATAAAATTACATCTACTCCTGCCATTACAAGCATACATCCCCTCAACATCAGTTTTCATCTTCCTATCATTTAAAATTTTCATTATTTCATCTTTCCTTTAAATGCCTTTCATATCAGTAAGTAAACTGCAGCCGTTCTCCCACAATATCTGCAGTTCTGTTATTGTACAGTGAATGCCAGTTTTGCCTGATTACATTTCAAAACATGTAGTGCTATACATACTCAGTGTACATAAACCTCTTGACATTGCATTATTCACAATAACCAAATTTTTGTCTTTACTGTAACGTAAATGTGGAACAACTTCCTTATTTTTAACACCATTTTATACGTTTCCATTTCATTGTTTAATGTACTGTTAGGATGATCTTTGTCTAGCAATTTATCATATGTCGCTCATATATGTTCTGTCGCAGATTCACAGTTACATTTATTGCAAATTAACCCTTGGGATATTCTTTCTAATATACCATGGGTGACAACTGGTAAAGAACAGTGTCTTATTGTCATTTATTGGTTTCTTGTATGTAGGGAACACTGTACCTTATCTTATCCCCCATATGGTGCTACATACAAAAACACTGTTCTAGCCTTGTTTGGCTCATATTTCAAGCTATGGAGTTTATAACATTCTCTAAAATAGGTATTACATACTCATAACATAAGTCCTTAATGCATTCAGTGTCCTATCATCAGTAAAAATTAAAAATATATATATTTTTAAAGACTTGTACATACAGTAAAAACAAATTGCTGCTCAAAGAGAAATGCATGCTTCCATAAGAAATGTTATTATTTAAAAAAGCAGAAAACATAAATGAGCAGTTTTGAATTATCTGAATTAAGATTATTTGCAAGGAGGATAAATTACTTAAACATTGTAATAAAATAGGAACGTCACAATTAAGTATTTTTTTGTTATCCTAGACTATACTAGCCTGTTTCTGCGTAATAAACAAAACCAGGCTAGAATGTGTAAGAAGTCTCATGTTAATTTAGAATTATTAGCATTTATCTTACATATTTTAAGATTTTTTTATTCTGTAATGATACAGCCTCAACAAAGCCACCCAGTCTACCAGAGGGAGAAATTACAACAATCGAGATTAGCCGTTCTAATCCATACATGGAGCTGGGTGTAAGCATTGTCGGTGGGAACGAGACTCCACTGATCAACATCGTCATTCAGGAGGTTTATCGAGATGGCGTCATCGCCAGAGATGGAAGACTTCTGGCAGGGGACCAAATACTGCAGGTATGAAAACTTGATATTACTTTAATTTAATTTAGTAAATTGAACTTGAGATATTTATTTGAATGCCATCACTACCAGAGAATGTGCACTACTTGTTGAAGACTATATGTTGCTAGTACTGAAACTTGGAAGCTACTGAAAAATTCTTTAGACATTTACATGAAATAAATTTGTGAAAGCTTAAAGTTAGGATGATCGACTGTGTGTTTGGTATTGTTCACTGACCAAAGCCACAGACCTAACTCTTTATCTATATTTTGGCTACCCTACCACTACCTTCATGGCATATTACAAAGAAAGCATTGTCAATTTATGATTAAGCACTGTAAATTAAAATGTTTTCTAAATCATGGTGGATGAGATAACATAATCCATATAATGGTTATAGTATGGTAAATGATGATCATAAAGATTATTACTGATAAGTATTAATTATATATGGACGGTACAGTGGTGTAGCAGTTAGGACTGTCGCCTCACAAAAAGAGGCTCTCCGGTTTGATTCTTGGCTGAGGTGCCTTCTTTGTGGCGTCTGCATGTCCTGCCTGTGTTAGTGTGGGTTTCTTCCGGGTGCTCTGGTTTCCTCCCACATTCCAAAGACATGCAGTAGGTGGATTGGACACTCTAAATTCACCCTAGCTGTGAGTGTGTGCATGCGAGTGTGTAGTGCACCCTCTGAGGAGGGGAGGGTTGGGCCTTGGCCTAGCAACCCAACCCCATAAAACACGTACCTTCTACAGAAACGACTAGTGCTGAAGGGCGCACGTTGCCCAATGTGCTCTATGCACAGGAGAGAATCCAGGATTAATAATATATGGACTTGGCTGTAAGCAAACATCAGACTTCATCCAAAGTTCAAGTATGTGGAGATCCCCAGACAAGGAGTAAAGTTTCCTCTCACACTGCAGTTATCAGCTTGAAACTCAGCTGGGAATGAAGAGTAACCTGTACCATCTTGTTCTCGGTTTTGTTTTCTGAGCAAATGGTCATATAGTTTAAGGCCATTGATTACCTCCAGGCAAAGTTCCAAGAACAATAATTACCTTGTTTTGGCAATTGTTTTTCTTTTCTGGTACATATTACATTTGTTTAACAGTTTTTTCCTGCCAAATTTCATATTTTGGTGGCTATAAAACATTCCCAGAGAAGTCACAAAACAGTGTCTCAGTGGGCGATAAATGCCCCCAGGGTATTTTTGTTTGCAGTGCTTATTCCTTCTTGGAGAAAATCCAAGTGTAGCTAATTGTGAGCATTGTAAAACATAGAAAACTTTGGCTGGAAGGGCAACAAATTTTGAAAGTTTTCTAGCTGACAGGAAATTGTTAGCACTAGGACAAAGGGATACACACCCCAGCAAATGGACCATTTACTGGCAGTAAACAAAGAAAAAAGTCAAAGAAGTCACCCAGAAAGGAAAAGCACATTAGAATGAGACATTTTTTAGTCAAAGTATATGCAGGGAAATGGGGTGACAAGTAATAGACACCTCATTGGCCCAACTCAAGCTGAAAGTTGTTGTCTTGAAAAGGTTCAGCTGCATCTACTCCTGTCCCAGGTGATTGTTATCCTACCTGTATTATCCATTCTAGAGGAACAGAATAGTCACTTCAGTGGATATTCATGCCTCAGAAAGAGTTTTCCAAGTGCATCACAACTGGATGCTGTTTCACAAGCTCCTCTGGAAGGTGCAGGGCCTTCCGGGGAGGATACTAGTGTGTGTGTCCTCCTTCTCAGTCAACTCCTGAACAGGAAAGTCTGACTATTTTAACAGATTTGTCATTGATCCAGAGTGCTTGAGTTTTAGCTCTGCCATAACACCTTCCAATGAACATTCTGAGTTTATTTCCTTAAGTATTGACTGATTTGTTCTTCTTGTAGTCCATGGAATTCCCAAATGTTTTCTCCAACACAATATTCAGAAGCATCAGTTTTCCAGACCACGGCCTTACTTCTACACCAATTCTTTGAGCCATACATTATTACTAGGAAACTGTAGCATGGATTATATGGCCCTTTGTTGACAATGTGTTGTCTTTGCTTTTTAAAATTTTATCCAGATTTGCTATAGCTTTCCTTCCAGGAAGTAGGCATCTTTTAAATTCATGACTGGAGTCACCATCTGCAGAGATCTCTGAAGCCAGGAATATTAAATCTTTCCTTGCCTCCATCTGCAAAAAGTAGCAGACAGGATGAAGCCCTGACTGTGACTCAGACAATTTGGGTTCGATTAACAGCATAAACACTAGAGGTGGCAGGGTGGGAAGGATGAGAGTGAATGTCTCGCCCATCCTGAGGGAGAGGTGGTTCTGATTCTTCACTTGGGCAACACCTTGAGGAAGCCATAGGTATTGGGTCTGGGAGCTTGAGCCTGCAAAGCCTGTACTTCCTAGGGCTAGAGGCTAGCATGTTCATGGAAGTGCACATGCTTCCCATGGTCGGCAGCACTAGTGCATGCTCTAAGAAGAAGGGAAGGGTGTCCATCAGATCCATCAGCAGTGGTGGATTATAATAGGGGTGAAATGACGGTCACCCAGGGACCACAGCTTCAGGGGGCACATGTCCAGACAACAGTGCAGTTTAATTTAAATCATTCCTGTGCCTATAGTGTGACCTAATAAAAAAAAATCTTTGATGTAGAGCAATCAAGTGTAGGTTCAAGTATAGGAAGCAGTACATAGGGAGGTCTGCTTAACATAGCGTAGGAATACAGAAAGTAGCACACTGGAATGAGTGGTCTGTATTTTGAAACAGCAGTAAGTCTGCTTGTTGATTGGAGGTGAAAGTAGTATGTAACATGGGAACAATAGTTAATGGTAGCACAGGAAGAGTCACTAATGGCAGATCACTTTGGTACAGGGAATATACAAAGTGCTGCATTGCATCTCCATCATGCAAGCAAGTGTGTGTGTGTGTGTGTGTGTGTGTGTGTGTGTGTGTGTGTGTGTGTGTGTGTGTGTGTGTGTGTGTGTGTGTGTTCTTGTGTGTGTGTGTGTGTTCCAGAAACTCAGTAATAACTGCAGCCTGCCATTAGATGTGTTAAAACGGATTTAATCTGCTATCACAAGACCACTGTCTGGTTAAGTGACTTGCTTAGAATCACACAGTAGGCAAACAGAGGTAGAAAAAAATCAAACCCTGCATCCTTAACTACAGGAAGCAACTCAATAAGAGCTTAAGCATTAATTCTCTGCACTAAATGCCAGACACTCGCATATTTCTTCATATTCTGATAAATCACTGAGGGTTAAACATCACTTTCTTTTCAGTCAGTCAATCATACCAGTCATTATGGTTCTGTGCATTAATACTGCACTGCTTCTTATAGTCAAAAATGTACAGGGTTTGCACTGTTTCACCGCCATGTTCCTTCTGTTCGACTTTGAGCAAGCTGGAATTGATGGTCACATCTGTGGGAGTATGTATAAATATTTGGTTCCTGCATCCTTCAATTCCAGTTGTAACTTATTAATTAGCATAGTAAGTTCATGCAGCTGTTTTCTGTGTCAAGGGTGTGGGATTTGAGTGATTTGCTTACCCTTTTGAGTTTGTTCTGGAAGCTGGCACCAAGGGTTAAGGCTGTGAGGTATTGTTCTCAGGGAACTAGGTTTGATTCCCACAGTCATTTGCCTACTGTGTGACTTTGTGCAAGTCACTTAACAAGACAGTGCTTTGGGGTTACAGAACATTTTGGGCTAGGCTCCAAAATGGTCCCCTGAACTGCAAATCTGGTAACTAACTATGAAGTAGAGTAGTTATGGTGTAAAGGAAGGAAACTGTAGTAAACAGGAGCATCATCATATGAGCCATGTTCTTTGGATATGATGCTTGGTTTTCTTGTTTTGTTGAATGTTGACACCATTTTTTATTATTTAGCTTTGGTTAAACTGGACAGATTGAAGTCTGGAAGTTTAAAGTCAATATTGTAACTATGAATGCATTTTTCATTTAACTTTTTTGTAGGCATGTAGGTGTGAAATACATTGTGTTTGGGCTACAACAGTTTGTCTAGCACTTAGTGCAGATGTGGAGGACTATGAGCTGATAGAGCTGCTTCCTGTAGTACAGGGTTTGATTCTCTCTGCCTTTGTTTGTCTTCTGTGTGACTCAGAACAAATTGCTTCACCAGCCAGTACTCCTTCGCTGCTCTTGAAAAGGGACTCTTGTGTCCAGTGAGCTGTTAGATATTTGTCCTCCTTCACATAGACGCTAATAAGTGCTTTACTGTACACCATTTGATAATGAATACTGACAAGTCTGCTGTAGTTTGTTTTCCAGATGCATTTTTACTACATGTGAGTTTCAAGGGAAGAGAAAGTTACAGTTATGCATCATATTGATAACTGCTGCAGTTGCCTTAGCTACATAGGTTATATAACAGCCAGCCAGCTTCCAAATTTTCAGGCACCTTCCATGCACCCAAACCTTTAGTCATCTTGAGCTGAGTTGAGCTGACTAAAAAGACAGGTTTGGGTGCAAAGTCCTTCAGAGCATACTAAATAGTATGCTCCTTTGAAGCTTTTGAGGATGAACGGTTGGCTTGTGCGGTTTCTTTTCTGGGCAGATAAGTTCCTTTTGGGGAAAGAACTTCCATTTTAAAAATTGTTTGTTTAATTACACTTTCCTGTTTAAGAAAGTTGTTTTAAACATAGGAGTCTGTGTTTTAACAGACTGTTACAAGACTGTATTGTACTTTTAAATGAGAGCACTCTTTTTTTCTGTCAGTTTAAAAGTTCTTTAAGTAATGAAAACCATTTTTCTGTGGAGAAATTTTATTTATTTTACTTTTGGGGCTGGCAAAGTCTTTTAAAGTTCTTTCTACTGTATTTTTATGTGAAAAAGTCATTTTTAAAGACTTACATTTTATACCAGCTTTTGCTGCTGGGAAAGAATCTGATCCTTACTAATATGGGAGAGTGCTGCACAGCCCCTAGTGTAATGTCTTCTCTGGTAAGGTCAGACCACAGAACAGTCTCTTTTGAAGGGAAAATAAAATCTGGAACCCCAGCTAACCCTTACATGTTCAGGAATTACTCTATGACTAGATTCCTACTATTAATTGATAATCTGGAAAAAAATTTGCAAGGCTCCATAACCCCCTGATAACACTGCTACCTACTTGGAACTGTTCACAGAAACCCTGTACAAGATGTTAATAACTGCTCTGAGGCAGCTGTGTCCACTAGGAAGAAGTGCAGAATTAATTTGAAAAGTAAGCCACCCTGGTGAAATCACATCATCAATAGGTTGTATAAACAGAATGAAGAAAACCATGTAAAAAATTAGAAGTTGTGGCACCCAGCAGGATAAAGGCACTTTCATCAAACTAAATAAACAACTCAGAGGACAAATAAAGTCTACCAAAGCCAAATCTGACGTAAATTTGGCTTCCCAGGTGAAGGACAACCACAAGACATTCTTTAGCTATGTCTGTAATCTCAAGAATAATACACAATTGTGTGCAGAGCTCATTGTTAATGAAGCCACCTATACTGAATCAGAAGCTGTAGCAAACCTATTGGCAGACAATTTCAGCTCTAACTTTGCCTCTGTCTCCCCCTTTATCCTCCCCTCTGCAAATACCATCAAATATAACTCCTCCATATTCTCACTAGGGAACAGGACCTTAATGGTCTACCTAAGGCAAAAAATACTAAATAAATGGGCCCAGACCATATCCCAGGATGCCTTCTAAACGATATGAAAAATGACCTAGCAGGGCCTCTGGGATTGTTGTTTAACTGTAGCCTTCTGAATGGAGAACAGCAACAGTCAACCCTCTACACAAAAGTGGGCCATCTGCCCACCCTGGAATCTACAGACTCATAAGTATTAATGGTCTCATATGGAAAGCCATGGAAAGAATTATCATCAAATTTATCAATAATGTCATAGACAATCTGCAAATACTGGACCCAACCCAACTTGCAACTGTCAAGGACAGGTCATTCCTACTCAACGTAGTGGACTTCTTTGAGAAGGTCACCACAGAAGTGATTGAGGGCAGAATGGTTCATGCTGCCTACCTTAACCTGACCAAGGCATTTCACACAATACCCCAAAATTCAAGAGGTTAGATATAAACCCTTATGTCACCCAGTGGATACAGACAGGACCCAAAAAATTAGAACTGGGGAGTCCACCTCTACAATGAGGCCAGTCACAAATGGAGTCCTTCAGGGATCATTCCTGGGACTGCTCCTTTTGGCATTTACTTTTCTGAAGTCAAGACCAATGCCATGTGCCTCTGGCTGTCTAAATTTGCAGATGATTGCAAGTTAGGAAGCCGTCATAGAATCCCCCACTGACACAAATGTTCTCCAGGAAGAGCTGACAAGGACAAATTAACCTGTGTCAGAGTCTTGGACTAAAACCCAATGACAAGAAATGCATAATAGTATTCTTCAGGAACTCATCAACCACTAGTAACTATCATTTTTGACAACACATCCCTAAGAGTTGACCGAGAAGTCTGAGACTTGGGGACACACATAGACAGTAATCTAGAATTGAACATCACATGTAAATGGCAGTGAGGAAATCATTCTATGTTGTACATTTTATAAACAAAGGCATAGCATCTATGTCCAAGGAGGTCATTGTTCTACTGTATTCAGCTTTCATCAGACCTATCACTGAGTACAGTACCCCCTTTGGTATGTACCTAACCAAGCACATCCAACAATTGGAATGTCCACAGAGGTTCCTCACTAAACGAATACAGCATTTAAATAAAATGTCCTATGCAAACTACCTCAAAGCCCTATCCCTGTATTCTGTCTCCTACAGGCTGTTGAGGGGAGATATATGCCTGGCGTACAAGGCATTGTTAGATCCCACCCTGATGGGCTTCCTACATATCAGCAAAACAGACTGCTGGAGAAGCATGTATGTATCCCAGAGACTACCCCTCAATGGAACAGGCTCCCCATCCATGTGAAGCAGAGCTCCCCCAACCCAATTCAAGTGTAGCTTGGTCACTTGGCTAGGGAACAGGAATTGGTTTGGCACCTTTGTCTCCAATGAGCACAGATAGCCTGTAAATGAGTAATGCAGTTAGTGATGTCAGAGGGGACAGCGATTCTTGATGTGGTCAGGGAAGACATAGAGTGGACAAAAATAAGATGTAGTTATCCTGCAAGCATGTAAGCTACCACCACCCCCAAAAAAACAGTATGTTGTATGCAATAATATTTCTGATTTCTATACAACTTTTGTGTTGTTGAACAAAAGCTGCTGCAGTATGTATAGTGTCTTTAATTATTTTGTTTTATTCATTGCACTAATGAATGAATTAATTCATTTATTTATAAGCCTTGACTGTGTATTATAGTCTAAAATTGTTGCATTTTAGTAATGTGTTTTTGCAGTATGTGCTTTACAATCTCCAGCAACTGTGAAAGAATTGATATTTGTCAGAGCATATAGTCTGCATTATTTGGAGTAATGATCAGAGCAGGGTAATCTTCAGCATCTATTATGCAGTCACAGTTGCAGATTAATATAATATAGTCTTCTGTACGTGATTGGTTTGTAAAGGTTTTCTACATTTAGTTAAAAACGATTATACTGTCTGGCAGTTAGACCAGAGGACTAAAGCCCTGGCTCATTAATAACTTGCTTCCTGAGCCAAGGGTGCAGAGTTTGAATCATTCAACCATCATTTACCTACTGTATAAACTTGAGCAAGTCACTTAACCAGACAGTGCTTTGAGGCAGTTGGGGAATTTGGCCTAGGCTCTTTAATGGACTCCTGGACTGAATGCCTAGTAAATAACTATGAACCTGTGGTAATTTTTTCCCAGTCGTTCTCTGTTGCATAGCTGATCTGGTTCAGTGAATGTTATGACAATGTCATCATCATACCAATTTTTTGTGCAACATAGGCCATTTGTTCTTCAAGGGCAGCAGGCATGGCATATGTAGATGAAGCAATGAAATGCAAAGTTATTTACCAACAGCACCATCTGCATTCACTTTCACTTTAGTGAGGAATTATTCATTATTTTTACCTCTGCAGAGATTTTACATATTGACTTAGCATATGTCATTGGGTGGCTATTATTTCTTATGCTCTCATTATACATTTTCTTCTATTTAAATGTGCTACACATGGCTAGGTATTATGGTGTGATGCTAATGATCTTTATACAGTTTCATGTAGTTCATTCAAAGCTACCAATTCCTTCATAATAATAAGGGGTGTACAGAGTCAACAGTGTGGCTATAAGTAGGGGTTGGGGGCTATCTGTTGATGAAAGTGCCTTATGCTTCTATTAATTTTAAACAGTCTTTAATCTGGCTTTGCAGGACTAATGTGCATGTGTGTGTGAAATAAATTGGAATATTTTACTATGGCTACTAAGTGTTTGTGTGAAACAAATTTCAGATATGTTAACTCACTCAAGCCAAATGCACCTTTTTATGTTTACAGTTCACACCTATACCTCATTATGGTGTCCAGACCTTTTGGGGGTCTGTCTTCTTTAACTAAATGAGACTTACCAGCTAATAATAGACAGTATTACAAAGGGCAAGGAATTATCAACAAAATGAAACTAAGATTGTTAGTCTAGGATGTCCTACAGTGGAGAAATTAATCTTTGCCAAATATTATTCATATTTTCTTAACCAAGAGATCTACATTTTATTGAGGTGTATGATGTAAAACATGAATGTGGGAGACAGGACAATTCACTGAACATGCTGGTTTATATTGCATTACTGGAAATATTGCTAATTGTTTGTTAGTAATAATCAAAATAAGCAATATTTCCATCTGTACTTAATACTTCAAAAAACAACTGATTGTTGCATAACATTAGGAGAAACCTGTAATTTTGCATTGTAAGCTTCACATCTTGAGAGATATCCAGTATTATTTGTATTGCTAATTATACAATTAAACACAAGTTCTCATATTTCTCTAAATACCTCAGTAAACCTGTACTTATAGAGGAATTTCTTGTTGTCATATGAAGGTTTATGCCAAGGTAACAGCAATGTTTTAACAGTATATGTCTAGGTTATGTAGTTTTCATATGAACATTTGTGAAAGTTTAGAAAAATATAATTTAGAGTTTGTGTGCATTATAATATATTACAGTATTTATGGAAAAGACTATGAATGTACTATTATCATTATAAAGAATATTTCTTACTGATAAAATTGCTAATCATACAGTTTTAGTAACTTATTTTTCACAAAATATTTACATTCGATTTTATGCTTTTTAAGTTTATTTGTTAGAAAATGCTATGGAATGCAAGATTTGTGTAGGGTCCTAGAAGTGTAGCATTCTACACCACATAGGTCTAATGAGTTAAGCCGGGCAGTGTTTTTATTTTCTTTGTTTTGTTTTGTTTTTTACACAAGCTTCTTAGAAGGATGCAGCCAGCAATATAGTTATAATTGCTGGGTTCCAGGATGTCTGTAGCTAAAAATGACAGATGCTGCTGAGTTGATGAAATTAAAAAGTCACTAGTCTGCTTTGCAGAACTAGTAGTTTTTTCTCTAAAGCAAATTGTAGTGCTTCAGTTTGGCTATTTTTATCACAGTCAGACATGTAAGGTATACACAGTCAGTCAACTAGATGTAACTGATGAGTAAAGATACTGCTAGATTATAATAACAGTATTTGGGGTGGCTTTTTATGGCTGACATGTTCTAATGGGTACTTTTGTTATTACTGGTCAATACATTTTGCTTCACTTCTTACTGAAAAAAATGAAAACTGCAAATTTAACACACCCTAACAAATGTTGCTATATTAAACAAGAAATATTATTAAAAAAACAATCAGGAAGATGAATACAAAAGAATGCATGCACTTATGCATGGTCCAAACATGTGTAGGGGATCCATGGTTTGAAATCAACCATGGGCTTAAGCTACACTTAATCTTACCCTCTTTGGCAGTGTGACCCACTCCCTACCATTTGGTTGTTATCTGTCTGGGAGAGCAGATGGACTGATTAGGCTTTCCCTCCAGGGAAGAAATGTATTGTACAATTTTCCCCTGTGCCTAAGAGAGTGTTCTCCTGTCACTCCAACAGAAGAGAAGAGCAAACAGGCGGACTGGGTAATGGAAGGGGAGCCATTTAGCAAGATTTGGTAGACAGGGAAAAAAAAACTTGCAGTAGACAGCCCCTGTATGAAAAACAGTAGTGTACTACCAACAATTATTAAAAAACTTTCATCCCTAGTTAGCTGCTGAACATCCCTCCTTTAATGCCAACAAAATTGATATTTATGGCACATGTCAAAAACTGAAAAATCTGCCTACTCTTTCATCCCACTTAATAATAATAGACAATATATTGAATAGGCCCAATGCTTAAAATATTTAGTTGTAACATTTAGCATAAATGTAACAGTGTCCTTGCAAATCAACAACATGATAATGAAAATTAACTGTACACTTTTTGGTTACTGTATAACTCGCATGTCTTCACTCCTGAAGGTTAAGCTGCTTCAGCCCCAGTTGGAATATGGTCTGCTCTTACTTGAATATGCCTCATAAAGATACCTAAGTAATCTCCAAACTCTACCAAAACCCACTGTTTATACTGCTGTCACCTCAAAATACAACATGCCTGTATTACTCTCCAGCATTCCTATTGGCTACATGTAAAAAGAATGTGCAGACCTCCTCCTCTGAGACTCGCTTCCAACTGGCATCTGTAGCAATTCTGCATAATGCACATTTAAAAGTAACCTAAGTGATATAGTTAAAATAAAGCTGCCTGCCACTACTTTAAAGTAATATTGATCACTTAAAAGAAGAGCCATAGCTGCTTCACTATTCCTGGTATGTCAGTGAGCCTTCACTTAGCACAATATTGCACTGATTTATAAATTAACCAGTCTAGCTACAGCTTTCTGTCTCTCTAGTTCCATTCCAGCTTACAGTACATACAAACCGTATCCTTTTCCCTCCTTGTGAGTTACATATGTAAATACAAAATATTCTAAAGTGAAGTGTAATTTCTTTCAATTTTATCTCACTTCTCTGTAATGCCAGTTGTGTAAAAATCTTTATGTAACCGCTTGTCACACTTGTATTATAATGTGTTTACTATGACTTCTCTTACTTGGGTTACATTTTTCTAGTTGATGGCTAAAATGAGTCCCTTGTGGATCAGTCCACTGCACAGGTTAGGAAATATGCATACATACTTATATAAATACATGCTTACGTAGCACATATATACATATATAAATGTCAAAACAATTAGGTGAATCTTAATCACTTAATTGTAACCCTGTTAAGGTACACAGAGGACATGGCTTGGAAAATGTTTGATCTGAGTTAAGAAAAAGTCATCGGGATAGCCAAGACTGCTTTCAAAGTGAAGAGGCACTCCATTAAATGTGAGTAAAATGCATTGGATGCACATGCCCATGTATCTAAGACAGATACAGAAAATAGAAGAACTACACAGGTGAGGATTGTAGTGTTTTGTGAGGATGTAAAAACACAACCTTTGAATACACCCTTGAATAGAGAGAATCTCTTTGGATACACCTCCAAAGACATCTTTCAAAAAAACTAGAGGAAAAATAAAAACATGCAATCTGTGAAACAGTTTCCACCCTCCACTGATGCACCAAAGGAGTTGCCTTTCCATACAACGATCCTTTTAAAGGAAACAGATTAGAGATGATCCTCATCATTCACAAAGAAGCAATTTCAGCAAAGGCAGCAAACAAAGAATGATAAAAGGGGCCATGCTGAGCAACAGCATCAGAGACCAAAGGTGGAACCCAGTAAATTCACCACACCCCATTTCTGCCTGTGTTGCTTATTCTCCCCCTTCCTTTTACATTCACCAGACCTTTTGGGTAGGAACTTCTATTTTTTGAATAATTTGTTTCCTCCTGAACTCATACAAGTGAGTGAATAAAACTGACTTAAGGATCTATGGTCTAATTTCTGGACCATTCTTTCATCTATTATGTCACCTATGACGCAAAGAATAACAGCCACACCTGCACATCCTCTTATAGCTGCTGGAATAAAAGGTCATAGAGCTCCCCCAATTTCATCCTCAAGAACTTAGGACCAAGCACTGTTCAAAATGAATAAATGAAATGAGTAACTAGGTACAAGTAAATGCACTAGTAATACAATAAAGTACCAAATGTTAAATAAACCATATAGCGGAGGGACTGTAAAAAGTTTATTTTCAAAAATGTTATTATACCCAAATTAGAGAGTCTGTGGAGGCCCAGCCTAGTCCTGCACAGACCAAACAACTTTGTAGAGTTGTTGTTAAAAAGGTGCACTCCTGGTTACCCTGGTAATGAAGGAAACATACCTATTTGTTCACATTCACTGTAAGGAGCACTCTTTATCACTTCACATCTAAACCTTATGGCCTTTCCACTATTAAATGTCTGGTACAAGCCTTTGTGTGTCTGTGGATGACTGTAGCCATGCCTAAGTATTTAAAAATATCAGCGCTGCTCAGCTGGTAAGCTAGATGAAACAGTTTATTATACTTTCCATTGCTTCCTAAATTGGGTATCTCCCTAAGTCTTCAGAAGTCAAGTTCATCACCATCAAACATCAAGACCTTTCTAGGAGTTAAATGTTTACATGAACAGAGAGGCCTTGGAGTTGGTGATAGTGAGAAAATGTCTTAAGTAAGGATGTCTTTTTTTCTGAGTTTGTTCATATTAGTGAAAGAAATTAGTGTTCCTCACAGTTTCAAATTGTTCCTGATTGGACTTGCTTATGTAGTAGCATGTCTTTCCTAAGCCCATGCTCCATCAATGTCTCAGATGATTGAGTTACATTTGGATTAATTCCTACATGCCTGGGTCTCCCCCCAGTTGGCAAATGCCAAATTTTCTGCAGCAGGGAGTGTCTGAGAGCTGTCATTGCTGCTCACTGAGGTTATGGATTACCTCTGGAAGCCCTTGCCATACCAGAAAGAGTGTTCCTGCCCCTCCCACTCCTTCCCAGTCCTGCCCAGAAGCTTAGCCCATCAGTCATTCCAAGCCCCAGTAACCATTGTCGCCACAAAGTGTGGTTGCCCTATTACCAATGCCCCTTCCCATCCCTCCCCTCCAGACCCCCAGAGAGAGAAAAGCAAGCAGGCATAGTCTCATCATTCCTCTCGGGCCATATGTGTGCCCAAGCTGCTACCTGATCACAGATCACGTAGGTTATATTCAGGTCTTTCTCCCTTTATACCAGTTGGCCTGACTGCTAGTAACAGAAAGATGATTAGACAGAGATAAGTAGAAGGCTGCAATTATCTGCTTTTTGCAGATAGTTACATTTTATTAGTGGAAAATGTAAGTAAAGCTCTTCTGACTATAGCATTAGCATTGTTTGAGAAGTTCAGAATTAAATCAGAGTTAAAGTGACAAGAAACCAGTTTTAGTAAGGTTAGGGAAGGAGATAGAGTAGGTTGATTATAGATAGAAAGGTAGGTAGGCTTGATTTAGTTGGGACTGGAAATGGGATTTCATAGGAAACATTTTAAAACAATAGGTACTAGGGTTTAACACACAAAGATGGGGGAGAGAAAAGTGGATATTGGATTAATGTCTTTAAACTAATGTTTAGTACAGTATCATTGGAAAGTTTCTGTTACCAACAGATGATCGTAGATTGCAGCAAATACAGAATAAGTTAATTGAATGTATGATGTGTTCAAAACCCAATAATGGTGGCATGAGAAAGGGAAGAGATAGGACTTGCCACAGTTTCCAAGCTATGATATGTTAACCTGAGGCTCCATCAGTTTGAGATGGTGGTAGTTCAGGTGGTTGTAAAAGATCTCTTGGCAGCTATCAAAGAGTAGGTATCCTTTATATACAAAAAAAATGTTATTTACAAAATATTTACATATTTACAAATATTTACAAGTGTGCAAATATATATGTATGTGTGTATATATATATATATATATATATATATATATATATATATATATATATACACACACACACACACACACACACACACAAACACGCACAATTCCGTTTACACAATCTTGAAAGATTATCATGTCTGTTAGACCCCCACTCTTTTTTCCATAACTATCTGATTTTATTTAATACTGTTGCTAAAATCCATTTACCATAAAATATAATTTAATTTATTTTTTCATTCCATATAAGCCATATAACATAAAATAACTTTTTATCTATTCTGTTAACATGTTCTGTACTTTTTTATAATATCCATGTTTAATCACATCCATGTTTATTGTATCCACTTCTTTTATATCTTCAAAAAATCGTCTTTACATAGTTTTCCCCGTACCTTTTTTATTTATTTACATTTCAAAAACACGTGTTCCATGTTTTCTTCATCTTAACAATCTTCTTGTATGGTATATTTCCTTTTACTGGAAATGTATATATTACCAGTCTCCACAAAAAAAAATGACATTCTACTTTCTGATTAAACCATTTGCTTCTTATATTTATAGCTTTAATTTTTCATCTGTTAGTTTTTCCCATGGTTTTACATAGTAATGTTTTATCATTAAATTCTTATACCATATGTTGCCATCTTTTTCTACATCATCAATTTTTATTTTCCACAAAAATATTTTTCATGGTAATGTTTAATTTCCTCATTTATAGACTGTTTTTCTCTTTAACTCCTTTTTAACATACCCAAAAAATATCATACTTATATTTATATAGTTTTACTACTAATCTATTCTCTCTTTCATTTATCCACTTTAACACTTTGTAAAAATTTAAAAATGCAGTGTATACAACTGGGCTAATTAACCCTAAAACCTCCTTCTTTATTTATATGCAAAGCTTCTCTTTTTTACTGAGCTTAATGTAGAACCCAATATAAATGAAAAAAATATCTGCAGTAATTCCTTTTCAAATACTGTTGGCAACATAAATACACTTGCTAAGGGATCTATATCACATCATTGAACTCTTAATTTATCAAATACCTAATCTTTGAACCCTAATTGTCAAACTCCCTATTTTTGGCCAATACCATGAAAGGTAAACGTTTTTTACATTTTTTGCAGGGGGCTGTGCCCACATGTGCCCCCCCCCACCCCTTACAAATTAAATATACCAACTCCAAGGTGACATTACAGTGAGGTAATGGGCAAATCATGGATAGTCAGCATGTCAATCACACAACTTTTTTTTCAGGATGGCCAAGTAAAATCTTTTGATGAATTCCACTTTGATGATTAGGTCGTACAGTGACTAGGTAGTTTGACAATTAGGTATTCAATAAATTAAGAGTTCGATGATGTGATATAGATCCCTTGCTAAGTATGCTAGTTTTCCCAACAATACTGAATTTATCAAGTAAGCTTTTTTTTCTGAATGATAATGTATATGTTTTCCAAAAAGACAGGTTTGTTTTATTTCTTTTGTTGATTTCCCATTGAATTTTTACATCTTTATTCCCAAATTGTATACCTAACACAGAAATTTAATTAATTGTAAAATATATACCCTAGATATTTACTACATCACCTAAACCTTTACGTTTCTCATTATTTAAAGCCATCCTTACCATATCCATGTACTCATTTGTGCAAATTATTGCTTCTTTTATTCAAACATTTTTTTGCAGTTTTTATAATGTCATCTGCATACGTTAGAAGAACTGAAATTCTTAACCCTTCAGGTGTTATACACCTCATCTCCTTCATTTTGTAATTTATTTCACATACTGTCACATTCATAACTAATGCAAAAACTATACAACTCAATGGACATCATTGTCTTACACCACTCTTCATATGTATCCCTTGGCTGGCTTAACTAGCCATTTATAAGTAATTTTATTTTATTATTACTATACACTGACACACATAATTTTCTAAGTTTTTCACTTATATTATATTCTTTCATTATTGCCAGTAACATGTCATGTCCAATTATGTCAAATGCTTTATTAAGGGCTCCTATCATGAATTTTGCTGCTTCTTTTCTGTTTGTATCATCCACAATTTTTCTATCATTAATAATTCTTGACAACCCTTGCCATTTATACTATATATGCTATCTTTCATAAGATTTCCCTTTTAGTTTCAAATCTCTTTTGTATTATTTTCATAAAGATTTTATAATCATTATTATTCAGTACTCGGTCAGCTAGAGTGCGGGGAGGGCCTTCTGTGTGAAGTCTGCATGTCCTTCCCACGGTTGGATGGGCATTCGAAAGACATGCATAAATGGGTGTGCCTTCGTAGAAGGTTGAACGTCGAGCTGGCACCTCGGCATTCATTAAAATCTACTGCCAATCATTAGCGGACCGGAGTCCCGCTGTGGCGACCCCAACTGGGAAAAGCCAAAAGACAAACAACAACTATTGGTCTCCAGTTTTTAATTTTCTTCTATCTTCCTTTCTCCATATGAATTTAAGTATTCCACTACATAATTCTTTGTACATAAAACCATAATTTAACCATTCATTCAAAATCCTTTAAAATATTTTTTTTTTTCAGTCTCTTAAATTTTTATACATTTCCTACCCTTTTCCATGTGGTCTTGCAACGGAATCTATATTTACTTGTCCTAATACTTTATCTAGCTCATTTAAAGAAATCTTCTTTTCCAACTCTTTATTCTCTTTTTCTATTATTATTTTTTTTAATGCCCATGTTTTTCACTACCTTTTTTCTTTAAACATTTCTTGTATATATTGTACTACACTATTCATAATCCTTTCCTGAGTTTTTTCTATTTCTCCTTTTGCATTTTTTTAATTTGTGTTATTACACTATCATCTTCATTTACTAGTCTGCTTAAGTAACTCAATACTTTTTTCTTTTTCCTTATAAAAACTATCTTTAGTTATATAACAATTCTTGTATTTTTTTCTTGATTTCTTTTCTATAATTACGTTTCTTTGTCAAAGTACTTTCTATCACTATGTTCCAAATCTACCAATGCATTGTGTTCTTTTATATTTTTCTTTCTCTACTTTTCTCACATTATATTGCCATGCTGAAAACATTTTTATATATTTCCTTAAATATCATCCACCATTCAGACCAATTTCTATAAAATGTTTTCATAGTAATATGATCTTTTAGTAATTCCTTCCTCATTCCATGCTTTCTCATATATAATTTTTATTCCTTTGTCTATGTTTATATATTCCTTGTTTTCCTGTATCTCTAGCCATATTGCAAGATGATCAGAAAATCCTGTTTCAATAACCTCCCCTTCTCCTATAACTAAAACTTCTGATACTATAAAATAACTTATTTCAGTTCTATACATTCCTCTTTTTTAAGTCCGTGATTTTTGTCCCAGAGTTTTAACTTACCAGATCTTATAACGTCTAACATTTTTATTATATCATTTCATTTCTTTTTACATTTGCCTCTTAAATCACAGTTAAAGTCTTCTGTTATTTAATGTTCATATTTATCACTACATAGTCTAAAATCTGATGAAATAAGTTTTTTCTTTCTTTTCAATTAGTATAAGCATATAATGTTATAATTCTCTATGCTTATTCTTTCCATTATAAATATACAATGGTTAATCTTCCCATTTTTGCTAAAGTCCCATCTAATATCTTTACTGTATTTCTACAGAATATGGCTTTTCCAGAACTGCTGTCATTTCCCAAATTCCAGATTATCTTTTCTCCCCATAGTTTTTCTGTATGTAATCTTTCTTCATTTGTTAAAACTCTTGTGTCTTCTAATATAATTACATCTGCATCACTTGTATTATACCACTCCAAAATTCATATTCTTCTTACTTTATTCTTAATACTATTCACATTTACAGAAAGCAGTCTAAAATTTTCATTTTCCCTTTTCCTTAAATTCATGGTTTCATAAGTTCATAGCTAATTACTAGGCTGGCTTTCTTAATAGGCCATTCTAAGCCTTACCGATTTCCTTTTCAAAGGTGAGAATCAAACACCATACTGTGTGTTTGTGAGTCAAACACCTTAACCATTATACCAAGCCCTAATCTTTAGCTATATATATATTCTCTTCCCTTTAAATTATCTTTCCTTTTACCCTTTTAGCAATAGAATTACTTTTTCCCTTTTCCTACCGCCTAATTGTTTTCTTCATCATTCATTCAGAACCTTCTTCTATGTCCTCTTTATTATTTTTTCTCATCTAGTTTTTCTTCTATTTTAACTACTTCTAAAATTTCTTCTTTTTGTTCATTTTCTTCTCTTTCTTTTTCTCTACTGATATTTTCATTTTTGAAACCCATCTATAAATGTCCAACTTTGTTATATTTATAACATTTCAATTCACCTTTTTTGCATTTTGTGCCAATTCCCCACAAGGTAACATTTTCTTTTGTCATGGTTTACTTATGAAATGGCCTTCTTTTCCACAAAAAACATTTTTAGGTTATCCACAGTATTCTATAAAACCCCTACTTCCCTCCACATTTATCGTGCTTGGTGTATGTATAATTTTTTTTTGTCTTTTTATTTTTAACACAGTGTTACAATCCTAGCCACCAGTCCCATTTTGTCATAAACATTTTCAATGTCCAGTATTTTTTTACATAAAGCTTTCAAATGTCCTTTCAAAGTCTCTCTTTCTAACTCTGTTCAAAATTGTACATGAAATTGTCTTTTTTGTTTCCCTGTTAAATGCTTTTATTTCTTTAAGTAAATCATTTTGCAACCCTCCTGACTGGAGGGTTGTAGTTATACAACCATCATTTGCTGACTCATGTCCATCAAACAGGTTTCTTTGAGATATTTCCTCAAAATCCTGCACACATTCTCCAGTCTCAGTAATTGCTCCAAAATGGGTCCCACTCACAACTGTGATGAGCAAGGGAACCTCCCCAAAGCCCTGGCCAAATGTCCCCAGTAGTATAAAAACCACCTTGAATCTCCTCTGAAAAGAAGTCACAAGATAGTAGAACTTATTTGGTCAGCAAAGGATAAAGTAAATGTGCTGACCTTTAGCACTGTGCAGTGATTAAGGGTATTCTTGAGAGTAATGTAATAGAAGGGAAGAAAGGAAGAACTATGACCTGAGAGAATAAATACTATCAGAGCATATGGGGAAATTTGCTGAGGGATAATCAAGAAAGCCTGATGCAATGGGATGACATGAGATGGAGGTTGTAGAAAAGGAAATTGAGAAGGACTATAGGTGCAAACTCTACTGACAGATGTAGAGAGTTTGGGATATATAGGTATAAACAAGTAGAACAAGTGGGGGAAAAAGAAAGATTCTATGTTGTCCCCACTGTCCGCCTTGATTTGTTGGGTTATCTGTTTTGATGTGGATCACAGAAAAAAGTTAAGTTTTAATCTTTCAAATATATTCTGAAGAGAGTAGTAAAAAGTAAAAGTATGGTTGCAGTATGTCAGGTTAAGGGGAAGATGGAAAGCAATTAGGACAATAACCAATAGGAACTCAAGGGAGAAAAAAATCTGTTTGGTCATAATCATGAAATGTCAGGATAGTAGGTGATCCACTGGCCCAGAAAAGCAGATTGAGAGGCCATACTCTGTGATTAATGTGCACATCAGTGTTGCAGATATCACAGATACATTCACACACACATGCCCACACTCAACCCACATACCACGCAACACCCACAAATCCAAAATACCAAAAGAAAACCACACTTCCCACTGCCACCACCAAAGTAATAAAATTAACTTCAAGATGGCACATATCTTGTGGCAAGTGCACTTGTAACATAGTTGCATAAGTCACCTGTCTCATGCAGATACCCTTTTCACAACCCACACACACTAGCAACTTCTTCCAAACACTCAACCCATCTCCTTTCCTGTACACACACATACACACACACACACACGCACACACTGTACTCCTACTACTGACCAACGAGCACATATTGTAATCTTGCCTGCACTCACAAACACTTCACACAACCAGTCAGTCACTCTCACACATATAATGCACACATCATAACCCAGCACACATCCCACCAATCACTCCATCATACAAACGCACACATCACAATCTTCCAATCACTCAACCAACACCACACTTTCAGTTACTCAGTCAGCCCAACATGCTTATACACATTTCCAGTCTCTTCTACCAACACATATGATCACACACACACACGTATGCTTTCATTCTTGCTCAGATAATAACAAATCCTTATGCACAGCAACATTTCAACCCCTCCTTCCACACCTACAGAATACTCGCCAAAAGCACCTACCTGCAGGCACCAGGCCAACTTAACAACACCTTCCTACCCACAAACGCGCACACGCGCATGCACACACACACACACACACACACACACACACACACACACACACACACACATACACATTGCTGTGCAACTCTCCTATAGAGTAACATATATTTATTATGTAAGCTAGAGCATAGCATTTTCCTAGTGTGTACACACACACACAGTCAACAAATATACCTACTCAGCATGCGTGATAATTTAATGAACGCCACTTCCTAAAAATATTATGACTAGCTGACACTAATTGAGCAGCACTTGCTGCTAACTGTCCTACATCCAAAAAAGTAGGAATTGGTGTCAAGTCCAGAGATGAAGAAGGGATAGTGAAGTGTGCAAATGTTCTTGAGAGGAGAAGTAGGGTAGTGCACTAAAGATGGATTAAGTAGTAACAACAGTAATAGTAATAATAATAATATTAACAATATTAATGATCATACAGTTTTTTACCCAGTGAGCCCATTGGACATGCAGCCACCTTGTATTTTACTTTCTCCGTCTTTTCTGTATGATATCCTTGCCCTAATCTCTAGCTTCAAATCCCTCTGTAGCTACATTACCCTTCTCATCTTTTTCTCCTATTACATATTCTCAAACCCGTGTCCATAGCCTTGACAACTCCACACCTCAGCCCCTTTTGTCCCCCATCGCTACACCACACTAGGGCATGACTACTTGTTCTTTTTTGTGTAGCCCTACTTCAGTTGGTTGGATCCCCTTAATGTTCCTAAACCTCAGTTAACTACCATTCCCTCTGATCCTTGTATCTTGGAACCTTTTAGCCTGCTCCTGTCTAATTTAGATCCTCCATTAGTAGTAACCTATTTCTCCTACATCATTATTCCCATCTCATCCCATCCATCTACAGGCTGATACATTGTATTGATCCAGCCTCGTTTTTTATATTTTATTTTTATTTTGGTTTATTCCCCTTTGCAGGAAGGTTCAAAGAGAAAAGCTCCAACACAAGACAATCAGTTTTAAACAGACATTAAGTAGAATACATTAACAGTTGCACATACATTTGCTAATCAGATTACACTGATATGAAATAAAGGAAACTATTACCGTATAAAATATACTTATGTATTTAATAGATGATGAACATTGAACATTTGAAGAGGTGTATTACTGGATTTGTTAAATAAGTAACTGATCTTGTGATTAGAAAGTCAAAAAAATTTATGTGAGAGAAGGAACTTGGTAGGGCAAAAAGTGTTAATATTGTAATTAAGAGGTTGGATATTAACAGGTTCAGAGAGAATTATATAAGGCTATCATAATGTTTATATTAGAAACAAAGAGGTGGGGTGAGCAGTGTCACAAAACTATGTACTTGACTAGGAGATACTAGTACAACTGCTCAGCTGCTGGTGAAGACTTGTTGTGGGACACAGGATTCTAAGTGAAGAAAGCTGATTTAATGATATGGCAAGCCAAAAATTGCAAGAACACCCAGATACTGAGAAACATTGGTAGAATTAGTGCAGGCCATGTGCAAAGATCCAGTGACTCAAGTAAGCACAGTGTTTGGTCTCACAGAGGGGTTCTCGGTGGGAGTAGGTGCATCAGGGTTCAGTTCTGAGCCCACTGCTATTCATACTGGTGATGGATTACATTAGCACACAGGTCGGAGGGGACAGATCAACAAAGTTGCTGTATGCAGACGATGTGGCATTACAGGCAGACTCTGAGCAAGATCCTCAGCAATGGATAGGGGAATGAAATGCAAAACTGAAGGCACATCGGATGAAATTAAGTACAGATATGACTGTGGTAATAGCAGGAAATTGTGGAAATCAGAAGAAGCTGGGAACTGAAATGGAAGAGAAGATAGCTGAACAGGTTAACAGCTTCAAGTATCTGGGAGGGCTGGTTGAGAAGGGAAGTCTGAATGAAGAGGTCAAAGCTAGAAAAATAGTGGCTGCAATAAACTGCCATAGAGTGTCAGGTGTAGTGAATGGCAGAAGAATGCCAAAGAAGCTGAAAAGTAGGGTGTACAAAACAACAGTGTGACCATTAGTACTGTATGGTACAGAAACTGGGCAGTAAAGGCAGAGCAGATGAGGAAACTAGAGATGATGGAGATGAAATGCCTGAGACAGCTGGTAGGATGAACACTGGGGACAGGCAAAGAAATGATGACATAATAGCAGAAGTCAAAGGAGCTCCAATTTTAGGAAGGATCATAGAGAACAGATTATGGTAGTTTGGCACATGTGCAGAAAACAAGAAGACAATCTGGTGAAGAATATTTGGTACAGACAGGAAGAAAGTAAGAGGAAACTAGGGTGTCCAGCAAAGAGGTGGATTGTGGGAGAGAAGATCTGCGACAGTCAGACTTGAGTGTTGAAGAAGGCAGGAGTGTGGCATCGAATCAAGATAGAGACAGTTAACACAACACCGACCCCCTGTGGAAAATGGAAAAAACGTGGTTGATGATGATGATGATTATGTACAAGAGCACATCCATTGATTTGATAGGTAAAGTTTTAGTTGTTATTTTAAATGAGTTTGCATTTTGAATGGATTTCAGTGTTAATGGAATGTGGCTCCATATTTTAGCTACACTGCTTGAATATAGAGAATCACCTGCTGTATTAGATGATTTGGTAGTAGTGATTAATGGTTTTAATTAAGAACATTAAATTCTATTCGGGGAGTAGTTAAGGGCTGGGTAACGTTCTGGCTTATCAAGAAGTCTGTGCTTTGTAGTTAGCTGACAATGATGGCGAGATGTGTTTTATTGTTATGATATTCAGCAAAATTGGCTGTTTTATTATAACATTGATCAAGTTTGGATAGTTGTGAAATTTGAAGGTTAATGAAGATTGGTGCAGCATAGAGGAGAGATGGCAGTAAGAAGACGCTATACATCTCCTGGCCATGTCATTGAGGTAGTTTTTACTCTGTATAATGTATCTAGTTTTTGATGTCTGATACATGTTGGCCATATTTCAACTGGTCATCTAAGAAGAGATCCAGTAGTTTTGTATGGCTTACTACTATGGTGGTGTTGGCAGAGATTATAGTGTAATGTTATTTTGGTAGAGATTTGTTTTGGAGTAAAGAGCAGTAATTATTTTTTTAAGATTTAGAAGTAGTTGTGTATTATTTATCTATGTTTCATTTGATGATTCTTCTGTAAGGTCTGGGAGTTTTGGCAGAGCAGATTAGGGTTGAGTCATCAGCAAAATATGAGGCCTATTATAGATCCTTGTGGGACACCACATTTCCCTTTACCTCTACCGTAATTAACAGGGTACTTAAAATCTGACCTTGCATGCTGTCTTGCCCTCTTCCCAGAATGATGTTACTATATATTTGATGCACTCTTTAATGTGGTTTGCTACTGTGTCTGCCCCTCTTCTGTCATTCATGAAAAGCCTGTAAAAGGCACATTCACATCCTACTTATTCTTCTTAGAATCCATGTTTCTGTGGTGTCAGTGAAGTCCATTCCTTCGTCCTGCATTCATGCATGCAGCTTGTCCCTTCTTTACCTGGACTGCTTGCATTACATAGTAATACATCCCAGCCGTGCTGAGAATCACTGCTTGCATTACATAGTAATACATCCCAGCCATGCTGAGAATCACTGCTTGCATTACATAGTAGTACATCCCAGCCATGCTGAGAATCACTGCTTGCATTACATAGTAATACATCCCAGCCGTGCTGAGAATCACTGCTTGCATTACATAGTAATACATCCCAGCCGTGCTGAGAATCACTGCTTGCATTACATAGTAATACATCCCAGCCGTGCTGAGAATCACTGCTTGCATTACATAGTAATACATCCCAGCCGTGCTGAGAATCACTGCTTGCATTACATAGTAATACATCCCAGCCGTGCTGAGAATCACTGCTTGCATTACATAGTAATACATCCCAGCCGTGCTGAGAATCACTGCTTGCATTACATAGCAATACATCCCAGCCGTGCTGAGAATCACTGCTTGCATTACACAGTAATACATCCCAGCCGTGCTGATAATCACTGCTTGCATTACATAGTAATACATCCCAGCCGTGCTGAGAATCACTGCTTGCATTACATAGTAATACATCCCAGCCGTGCTTAGAATCACTGCTTGCATTACATAACAATACATCCCAGCCGTGCTGAGAATCACTGCTTGCATTACACAGCAATACATCCCAGCCGTGCTGAGAATCACTGCTTGCATTACCTAGTAATACATCCCAGCCGTGCTGAGAATCACTGCTTGCATTACATAGTAATACATCCCAGCCGTGCTGAGAATCACTGCTTGCATTACATAGTAATACATCCCAGCCATGCTGAGAATCACTGCTTGCATTACATAGCAATACATCCCAGCCGTGCTGAGAATCACTGCTTGCATTACACAGTAATACATCCCAGCCGTGCTGAGAATCACTGCTTGCGTTACACAGCAATACATCCCAGCCATGCTGACAATCATCCTTCTTTGTTGTTCTGTTATGTGCACGTGTTTCTTCCTTTTGTTTAATACATGAATTTAATACCTCTTTTTCTGATTCTGTAGCATTTCTTCTCTTCTAAGTTTAAAGATAGTCATTTAGCTGTACCTCTCCGGCCCAGCTTTAAGCATCGCATCCCTTTCAGGGCTGCAGTGAAGCCCCCTGTCACACTTGCTACATTCTCTGCAGTATCTTTATTTTTCTTACACTCTTTTTGAAGCCTTTCCTCCTTATCTAATGTTTCAGGCAGTAATTATACTCCATGACCCCCTAATTTCACAGTATGTTGATTGCTGGTTTAGATAATTTTAGCAACACTACCCAACCTATTCTGACTATTTTTTGTCACTTCTCCAGCCCTGCTTGCTGCTACCTAAGCTGTCTTCTCTGACAGGCTATAGGTGATTTACTAGGCTAACAACCACAGGGGCCTTTTTAAGCTGAGCTGTGCTCCCCAAGGTAAGAATCAAACCTACATGCAGTACAGCATACATCTGCTGTGCCCTTTGTTAATTTACTTAGTCTTAGTAAGCCTAAGCCCTGAGGCATGTTTCACTGTAATATGATCTCTCCTTTCTTCTTTGTGTTTGAGTCCGCATTCACCAAAACCTATTCGCTGAACTCACCGATAGCTCAGATCTCTTTGTTTTTTTACCTCAACCCGCTGATCCTCCTTCCTAAAACCTTCCCCCGTCCACTTTCATCACCAGCAGACCTCCTCGCTGCCTTTACTGATTGCGTCTCTTCTTCACTGTTCCCGATTCCTTTTTCATCTCTGCTTTGCTCTTCCTACAGTTTCACATCATTAAGTTAACCAGCATTAATATGGCATACTTCCCCCTCAGAACTAGTACTACCCCCTTCAGCAGGTTGTGTTTTGCTTTGCCTCTAACATGTGTTGTGCACTAATTTCTCCCATTCATTTGAGCCCACTGTTAAGAACAGCTGTGGGTATCTGCTTTTTGTGTATTACTTGTAACTGCCACCATATTCACTGTTGTCTTTAACTGCATATAGATTTGTGAATGTGCAGTACTAAAGACAGCACACATGATGCATATTTTCTCTATGCTCTTTGTAGTCTTGTGTCAGTTAAGAGTTTCATATCTAGGCAGTCTAGAATTTCCTGTCTTTGTCAAAATGGTTCCTATGAAATTCTTGCGATAAAGATAAAACGTATGTTATATTATCCCATTCATTATCATCATCAGTTTTTTTAATACAAATAATTTGTTCTATAGAGAAGGATGCAACATTCATCATAAACTAAAACTTAATGTTATGTGTTGGAAAGAAGAGCACTTTTATTTCTGTTTGTAAGCATGAAAACAAAACTGTACTAAATTTTCCTTACAAGAGATCACAAGACTTTTGCAGATTTTCCTGTAAACATGGCAGTCATTTTTTGAACTTAGTCGTGAAGGTGGTAAGGAGTCCTGCAAAGTTTTTTTGTTGCTGTTAAGTATCATCTCTGGGAATAACAAGGTTCAGAAGATTTGTAGAAAGGTTAGTATAAATTTCTAAGATTTTTGAATGAAAACATTATTATCGACTGGCTTTGTAATTTATGGGTAGACTCATTCTCAATTAAAAATAAATTGTTGTCATTTTTATAATAATGTGAAGGGTTGGTTTCAGCAAACGTGGATTATCTCTGTGTATAGATGCTACCAAAACAATTATCCTCTGCTCCCTTCTTTACTCATAAAACAGCCTGATGCAGTACAAACAGTGGACATAGATCAGCCATATCCGTGTTAAATGCAGTTTTTGTACACAAGCAAGCTGTGTTTTCATTATAGCTTGTGGCAGGTGCATTTAATGCTCTGTGCTGTGGTTGCAAGGAATGTGCCACATCTTTATTTTTTTTACTGGAAGGTTTTACGCTGAAAGGCCAATTCTTTACCTTGGTAGGTAATGCTTATCTCGCTTATAAATTTTTGAAATTTGCTCTGACCATTATACAGTCTTTATGAACCTTTCAATGTTTGTTTCTAAATTGTAGTAGCCCAGTTAGGGCACATCAATCCTTCTTTCTATTAGAAATTGGATAAGGCATGTTATAGCAAGATATTATATCCAGGGTAAGCAAGGTAACACAAAAGCAGAGTAATGATGCAAATGAAATATAGGGTTTTAAAATCATATGCAGTTCAGTTTGCATCATTTTCCCGAAGAGAAGGATCAAAACGCCTGGCCAGATTCAAGGCTTGAACATTAACCATGAACGCATCATTTGGAAATCTGCCCAGCCCTGTTGAAAGAGAGAATAGATAAACATAAATAAAATTTCATGACATAGTTAGTTAGTTAGTTAGTTAGTTAGTTAGTTAGTTAGTTAGTTAGTTAGTTAGTTAGTTAATCGGGTTAGGCTGACTGGGCAAGAAGCCCTTTTTCAGCAGAGGCCGGAGGAGAAAAGCTCCAAACATAACAAAACATATACAAATATAAAGCTTAGCTAATAATAATAACAAGGAACTTGTATGAAAAAAAAACAGCAATCAGAGTTAACATAAGTATTAAATAACTACTTACATAGAGAGAGTAAGACTGCAATTAACACTTGGCAAATAAGTTAAAATATGTAAAGTAATTTAAGTATATACATCTGACTGAGAGGAACAGGTTATTTGTAGCCATAGACAGTTTTTCAGTTTTTGGTAGATAGTCTGCAGGAGGAAAGAAAAGTAAAAAGGGTATAGTTAGTATAACATTAAGGAGGGAGGAAGATGAGGAGGAGTGTAGGTCAGGTTGGAGTGGGGCAGGGGCAAGTCCACTTTTTGAGCATGTAATCTTTTAGCATTTTTTGAAACTGAAACTATTAGTGATAGTTATCAGGCCTGGGGGAAGTTTATTCTAGGTGTTGGCTACTGAATGACTGTACAGACTTTTACCTATTTGCTTCATGGGCTTATAGACTTCGAAGAGATGTTGGTATGCACTGCGGAGACAGCGTTTGGAAGTATAGGGAGGATAGAGAGAGCAGGGCAGAGGGAGGGATTAGCTAGTATAGAGTGTGTGAGGTGGAGTTGAGGAAGTAAGAGTTGGTTTTGAACTTCTGTCCACAGAAGATTTTTTATGGCAGTGCAATGGTGGGAGTGGTAAGGAAGATTTGTAGCAAATCTGGCAATTTTATTGTAGGTGGATTCAAGTTTGGCCATGAGGTTAGCTAGTAGATTAGTGTGTATAGGTGCAACATAAAAGTGGGTAGGCAATAGAAATGCTTGTGCCAGAGAATGTTTTGTGTCCTTAGTCAGGTATTTTTTATTCCTGTGTAATAGGTTATAGTTTTACTATGTTTTTTTTGATGGCCTGTAGAATATGGATGTCAAACTTAAGTTGATCATCAATAACAACACCAAGGAGTTTGGTATAAGGTTCGACTGAGATAGTATTGTTAAGAAATGTGACTGAAAAAGAGTTCTTGAAGGCTTTTCAGTCGAGGTACCAGAAGAAGTGTGCAATAAAGAACGTGCAGCTATTCGCTTGGTTCCTAATTTGTTTTTTTGGAAACTTTTGGTGTGCTTTGTGCTTCGTATATTTAATTATGAAAAGGAATTCTTGCAATGTTGTAGAGAATTTGGGAGAAAGAGAAGAAGTTTTGTTTTTTAAGGATTAATTAGGGTTTGATGCTGGTTAGCCATTTTTCCACATAAAGAAGTGAGTTTTGGGTAAGGGACAGAAGGCGGGAGAGATTATCAGAGCAAGATATGATAGTGGAGTCATCTGCATACTGGATAAGAGAGGAGTGAGGGCAAGATATGGGAAGATCATTTGTAAAGATGTTGAAGATGGGTCCTAGAATGGATCCTCAACGTACATCAGTTTCAATAGGAAGAAAGAGAGAGGAGGCCAGTAACCATCTGACAGACTGTAGTCTATCAGAGAGGCGGCTGGTGAACCAAAGCATAGTAGCTTGTGAGAAATTAAGGTTTTTTAGTTTTGATAGAAGCAGATTGTGGGAGATGGTGTTGAAAGCTTTGAATAAATCAAGGAAGAGGCTGGAAAACAGTTTGTTTTCATCACAAGCTGAGCCAGTGTTCTGTGTAAATGTTATGAGAGCGGTAGCAGTACTATGATGGGGAAGAAAACCATTTGTGTGGGGGTTAGGAGGCTTTCCTGTATAAGATGTTCAAGGGTTTGTTTATGTATACATTTTTCCTAATTTTGGAGAGGGGAGATAGGATAGCAATGGGATGATAGCTGGAGGGGTCTGTAGAGTTTCCACCTTTATGAAGGGGAATAATATAAAATTTCTTCCAGATTTTGGGCACAGTGTTTTCAAGAATGGATCAATTTATTCGTATGGAGATGGGATAGGCAATGACATTAGCACCAGTTTTGAGAAATTATGGAGTTAAGTTGTCAGCAGAAGGACAGCACGGTTTAAGTTTAGACAGAAGTGATTTAATATGTGCAGTGTAAGAGAGGGTTTCAGAGTATGTTAAACATCAGGACTTATAAAACTTTAAATATAAAATGCCAAACCCAGTCCTGACATGTTTTCATGCACACAAAGTAGATATCCGTGGTGACAAGAGTGTAGTTGACATATGTGAAGAGAGAAGCCAGGTAGTTGGTTACAATGGCCCTTCCCAGCTTAATTATTTAATCCTGCTACCATTGCATTAACATTTTTCTCCTTTATCCTATGTGGTCTCCAAAACCTTTCCTTACTGCATTGGGAGGAGGGTTCCCCTTTCCGAGGAAGTATACCTCATGTTAAATTTATCTTTCTCTGTATAATGGAGGGTGAGTGCTGTGTACCACTTGGCTGTCATGTATGCATTTTGTTAGCTTCCCATTTTTTTTCTGCATGCCTAACCAGTTCCCTTCACCTCCAGAGGATGGAGCACACAGTGCAGGTTTTAAGCACATGATGCAGGCACATGATTTCATGTGTCCATTTACATTGCTTGTGTCTTACTGTGCAGTTCATACCCTCCCTTTTCTTTGTCCAGAGCTTGTATGGACAAGTTAGCTTCAGCCAGTTACTCCTGCCTCACCCACCTGCAGAGTGCTCCAGCACCCAGTTCCTTTAATCAACATGGATTACTGAGGCTACAGTCAGAAGTCCATCTGTTTGCAGACTAGAGCAGGCAGGCCTAAGCCTGATGATTTAAATGATACACATTCTGTGCCAAATAAGATCTTTATAGTTTTATAGCTCTGTTCAAAGATGATTTGTAAGATACGTTTTCATGCACTTTTTTTTAGTGCTTTGACAATTTCAGGTGACTGGGCTGTTACTTAAAATTCTGGGATGTTACTTAAAAATTCTCTTTTTCAGCTCAGTTAAACACTGAAGACAGATACGGAATGCGCTGATGTCAGTACCACTCAGGCTTCTAAGAGAAGGATGCATCAGAGCTTTTTGCTACAGTAGTACAGAACAGTGTGTCCCTTCTTCATGAACTTGTTAACTGGAAATCAGGCTGCATGAGGATGCCTTAGATGGCTTTTAGTCACAGGAATTAATGCAGCAGTTACATAGTTCACATTAAACACACTTCCTACCATGAACGTCATGCTGACTTGAGGAAGTTTGCTGCCAAGTAGTGTTTGCACTTGCCAATCTTTCCATTTACACTTGTATTATCTTTTTAAAGAGATTGACCCGTCTTTTGTATATTGCAGATATGCCAGATATCCAGTACTTGTATACTCTGTTTTGTCGACACATTTTTCCTGATGCTTCTGTCTGTCAGTGTAATTTATTTTTAACCACTGATTAGTTGTGTTACGTGCCTTCTACACAATGAAAGGAAGCATAAGACCTTGCTGCATTCCAGATTCTTGGTAATTATTTTCCTGTCTTAATGCGAATATGTTTTCTTTTTAATAGTTTGTGTAATTCACAATTTCCACTTGTTTTGGTACAAACAGAATGTATACTATACCAGTGTCATACTGATTGCAGCCATCATGTAATCTCAAGCATCAACATTACAGTGGTTATTGTGGTGGTAACAGTACGCACACATTAAAAGTGAATTAATAAAGCACACAATCCCACCTCAGAATTATTATTTTAGTTTTTAAGTAATTGATTTGCAGAAAATAATAAAAATCATTTGGTTGATCATTTTCATTTTTATAGTTATTGAGTTTATACATAATTTTGGAGCACAACAATATATTCAAATCAATAAATTAATTAATTAATTAATTATGTATTTTAATTATGTATTACATATGTATGTAGATGTATTGGAACACATTGGTAACATTATCACGTGTATGTGAGGTTTTATGACTTTTTAAAACTATAGGTATCAATTTTATTTGAACAATTGATCGTGATATATAGGTTTGTACATCAGCTAGTATGTCTTTAAAAACTTTTGGCGGTTTTCAGTATGTAATTATTCTAATTATTCTATTATTCAATTTGGATGAGTATAAAATGGTATGAATCTGCCTAATGCATTGTTCTGAGGAAGACTGTGACATACAGTTGAAAGCGCTTAACCTGTGTTTCATGTCGTGTGGATTTATTATTAAACTATTTGGTTGCATCCTGGTGTACGAGCAGTGTGGTCTATTGTACATCCATCCGGGTTGTGTTATCTAGTCATTCTATTTTCCACGTTTTTTGGTTTCATACTGATTGCAGCCATCATGTAATCTCAAGCATCAACATTACAGTGGTTATTGTGGTGGTAACAGTACGCACACATTAAAAGTGAATTAATAAAGCACACAATCCCACCTCAGAATTATTCTTTTAGTTTTTAAGTAATTGATTTGCAGAAAATAATAAAAATCATTTGACTTATGAGGAGAAAGCATACGGTTATATTTATCTTGGACCAGGCAGATTTACCAAGATTTTGAGACATGGCCAGTAATAAAATTAAATTCCTTTACTGCATTAAATGAGCACATGGATAATGTTTAGAAACAGCAAATATGTTAGCACCTTCAAAGTATGAATTATTTTAAAGTTGCATTTCCACCTTTACATCTTAATTGGAGTTTACCTCCAGCATTTCTCTGGTTACTTTACTGTGTATAAAATGTGCTTTACATAGATATGTTAAGCAATATAGTACCATCATTAACAGCATGAAATTTTAGTATAAAACATTTCTTGTATTTAGAAATTGTAGTGTTGCCTACTTGTACCAGTACATTAAGACTTGCATTAACATCTAACAGTGTATGCAAAGCCGATGTTAGCATTTTGGAGGTCCCCAGCAAATGTCAAGTTGGGGGCCCCCCCCTAGGCATTTCTAGTCTAAGAATCACTGCGTCACTGCTACCCATCCTAAGCAACCTTTTAATTCATGCTGCAAACTTTTAGGAGTAGTATGCAGAGACTGACCTGTAGCTGCAATGATCTTACATTACAACGGGCCTGTATACCACACTATGTTGGCCCATCTCACAAAGGGACACTTACAGTTGCTTGCATTTAGTTGCAACAATGATACATTACAACAACCGCATGTACAGGTCTGGTTTTCATACACACCCTATGCACACATACACCCTTCAGTTCTCCCCCCCTGTCATCCCTCCTACATTTTGGGATCCTCATACCATGCACATCACTTTTTTTTCCCTTCCTTTTCTCACATTTTGCCTTACTCCTCAGCTTTTTCAAGAAGACGTAACTTTGTGTGCTCTGAAGTGCATTTAAAAGTTTTACATTTTTTTCTTTTTACACAACCTTTTCATCCAATGATTGAAAAGAAATTATAATTAAAGAAAGAAATTCAGTGTTCTTGTTCAGCTGTAGTTTTCCTAGCATCCTTTTAACATCCCTTTCCTGACCAAGCCAGAACAGTAATAACTATTTAGGAAGTAACTCAAATAAGCCAGGGCCCAAAAAGCTATAGGGGTAAGGATGCACTGTGATGCATTTTAGAGCATTTTCCCAACCTTTTAATCCAATGATGGCCTAAAAAAAATCATGAGTAAAAAAGAATTTCAGTTTTATTTTTTTTTCTTTCAAGGAAGTTGTGCCCAAGGCTTAATGTTCAAAGCTGACAAAGTAGTAGCTCACAATAAACTAACGAGCCGATTGTTGTGAGGATGCACAGGTCTTATGTGGAAAATATGCCTGCCTCCCTAACCCCCTCAAAAAGATGGTCACTGCCTATGCATCCCTCTGGTGTTAGATTGGGATAAAAACAGAGGTTCAAATTGCCACAGCCATGTATTTCAACTGACTGCTCACACACACACACACATATATATATATATATATATATATATATATATATATATATAATATATATATAGCATGTGTCCTCACATCTCACTCCTCGCCCCTAACCCCCAAAGGCAGCCACCTGTATATGTGCCTGATGTGTGATTGTGAGGAAAGTGAAAAATACTAATAATTCCAGTAATGTATAGACCGTACACTGCCACTACACAAGCTATAGTAACATTCTTTGTACAATTCTTAGGTCTGCGAGAAAAGTAAAAGAAACAGTGACTGCACTGTTCTCAGTCAAATGCCTCTAAGGTTTGACTGTGATGACGATTAAAGAAGTACTAACCACACAGTCCCCAGCCTCCCCCACCTCCATATAACCTGCAGCAGTTTTCTGTGCAGACAAATATGAACAAGGCCTGTTTTAGAATGGGTATGGCTGAGAGCAGATGCCATTATCAGCTGTATCCTAACAGGCTCATATCACAGCCCTGTTCAGGTCATAGGGCACAATCAGAAAATTAATGCTCTCCCCATTTTCCCCAACCAGCAACAGCTTTTATGGTGTCCCCACACAATCATCAAGGATGAGTAAGGGATATCCCGGTACCCATTTATGTAGTCTAAGGAGTTGGGGGCCGACAGATTCCTGAAAGATCTAATTTCCGAATGCTCTGTGATACATTTTATGCCTAATTTTTGAAATATAATTACTTGTTTTTTTACTGATACCCAGACAAATATTGTATGCGTCCTGACATTATTGGGTGTATGCATAGATAAAAATCAGTGTTATTTTACACACAAACACTCGCGTGCATTCACACACACACACACACACACACACACACACACACACACACATATATATACACACACACACACACACACACACACACACACACATATATATATATATATATATATATATATATATATATATATGGGTTCATATGAATTTACCTCATCGACACCAAAGCATCGACCGTTCAGAACATGACAATCCAGGTGCGATTTTCCCCTTACAGGACCCATGGTAGCACTTGTTTTGCTAGTGCGACGCTATGGACAACGCAATTCTCAACAGTCGCTACCATGGGTCCTAAGTGCTACCATGGGTCCTGTAAGGGGAAAATCGCCACCTGGATTGTCGGATGTTCTGAACGATTCGATGCTGGTGTCCGTGAGGGTAAGGTCGTGTCTGCTGTCTGCGACCTAATAAGTTCATATGTATATATACACACACACACACAGACACACATATATATATATATATATATATATATATACACACACACACACACATATATATATAGATATATATATATATATATATACACACACACACACACACACATATATATATATATATATATATATATATATATACACACACACACACACACACACACACACACACACACATTTATATATATATACACACACACACACACACACACACACACACACACACAAGCCATAGCAATACTTGCTTTATACTTCTTTCAGCAAATAGCAATACATTGTGCAACACTGGTACTACCACACTAGCTCAGTTACTGCTATGTAGCAGTCGTCAAACAGCAGCAGGAATAAGTGACTTTTATTTAACTCATTAAGGAGTAATGTATACCTGTCACTGTCTCTGATTTCCCAGACCTTCCCTGATTCCTGATTTTGCTTATAATTTTGCTCTGTCTTTCAAAAATGTTTGATTTGCTGGTAAATCATTCAAGATTACAGTCAATAAAGCCAGACCTCAGAGCTTTATATTTCTTATTGCCCAAGAAATGCACATTGATGCAAAAGGTGTTATTCTAGTTACGTTTTAAGTGAATTAGAGTAATATTTAAAATGTTTCCTGATTTTAAGCCTTTTTCTGCTATTATTTTGGCACTGCACTGAATTCTTCAGCAAAGAAGTTGAGAGTTGTAGTATCTGGTATTCTGCCAGTATTTAAAAAATTCCTTGAAAAAGAAAATGATCCCTATAGATTGGAAGTATCAGCTCTTCTTAAAGTCCAAGGTTTGCATTGAGATCAGTCACTCCAGGCTGCTAATCTTTCAAGTGCTCACCTTGTTCATGTTCATTATCAACTTTATCCTAACAGTGTCATATCACCACCCTGTTCAGGTTAAAGTGCATAATCAGGTAATTAATATATATTTTTTCTCCTCATATTTCCCAAACCAATAGCAGCTGCTGTGCACCTCCACACATTGTCAAGGATGATTAACCACCCCCCCTCCCCACCCCAGGCGTGGGTATTGCATGTACCTAAAGCTGGCTATGTTGTCAGTTTTAATGGAGAGAATTTCCACCAGCAGGGTTTAACTAAGCCAGGGACACTATGTCAATGGTAAAATATTTAATAGAATTGTGAAATCAGGTACTTGATAAAACGCTGTTACTTTAACAAGAAATATCATTCTTTGAATTATAAAGGAGGTACAAATAAGACTTATTACCCACCTGGTTTATTAGGTATACAAGATTGCTATGTTAGCTTTTGTTGGTTTGACAAACATGTTACAAAGTATCAAGATAAAATAACTTACTGTTGTTAGGGGCCCCCCAGGAACAGGGGACTCCTAGCAACTGCAGGGTTCGCGTGTGCCTAAAGCCAGCGATGAGTGTATGTTCATCATATTGATCACTGCTGCAGTAGCTTTAGCTGTATGGGTTATATCCTGCTAATGATAAAACAGTCAGCCACTTTCAAAGCTTCAGGACAACTTCCACACACCCAAATTGTTAAGCAGCTCAAGCTGAGCTGACTAAAAGACAAGTCTGTTCATGAAACCTTTCAGAGGTTTACTGCCAGTGCCGAGTACGCTCCTCTGAAGCTTTCAATGATCAACTGGCAGCTTGTGCTTTCCTTTGCTGGGCAGATAAGTTCACACTTAAGGGGGGAAAAAAATTTAAATTTTCTAAATTTTGTTGACATTTTATTACTTTTCTCTTCAGGAAGGTTACTTTAAAGCTAGGAGTATTGTCTTTTAACAGACTGTCTTAAGACTGTAACATACTTTTAAACTGAGCACTCATTTTTTTTCTGTCAGTGTAAAAGTGTAAGGTAACTGAAATTTTTTTTCTGTGGAGAAATTATTTTTCTTTTTCTTTTGTGAGGCTGGCATAGTGTTTTAAAGTGCTTTTTACTGTGTTGTATCTGTAAAAAAAAGTAACTTATGTGGAATGGAGTGTTTACCAGCATAGCTGTTCGTCTTCCCCAGGAAATTCGCACCATTTTCGGCTTGACTATAGAACAGATTACCGGTTCCTTAGTTGGTCCTTCTTCCAGCCACAAAAGGAAAAAGTTAAGCATACAAGCTTTCATTCCACATCAGGTTAGCAATTTGCCTCAGCTGTAGGTGGGTGACTCTGCTGCAACCATTTGTTGTACCTCAGACCACTCATCTGTTACCTTAGATCCATCTGGTGTAACACCTACAGCCACTATGGACCAAGGGTTAGCTATGTCTTCTGCAGCAGATAGGGTCTCATCTGTGGCAAGAGAGAGCCACTCTTGTTGGTCCTGGGAGAGGGAACACGAAGGTTTCCCTATTGTGTCCATCCCTGGGGAAATATCTACTACCATTAGTAACATGTTTGGCCCCATTTTTCTTGTCAAAAAGAAACAGAAAAGCAAGCATGTATTTATTGTTCTCCTCAATTTTTTTTGGATAGGAATAGTTTATGTAAACATTTGAAATGTTGGGACCCTCTAGGGCGAGTCCCAAAATACGGACACTGACTGACTGAAAGAACAGACTAGTCCAAAATGCTATTTCTTGGAATATTACCTTTCTCCAAGGTAAGGCCATGTCAGACTTGGTATATATAAGTTTGGATAAGTTTAAAGAAGAAGAGCAAGTTTCAAGATTCGCTCTTCTGTGTTTTTGGTCTCTGTTTGGCTTGTCAGCACTTGGCATTTTGAGTGCTGACATTTCAATATGGCGCTGTAATTTACTGGGTGTGGCTCAGGGTTTAAGTGAGGCTGATCTTTCTTGTAAAGTAGTTTCTAGTAAAAGAAAGAGGGATTCATCTTTTTCGGAAGAGATTCAAGATTCTTAATCTGAACAGGGAGATGCAGGGATGGATACATTTGTTTCCTCAGATTTCTGATTCATACTCAGAAAGTTCAGTTTCTAATTCTTCCTGGGGGGGGGGGGGGTTGTCATTCTCAGAGACTATAAAATGTGATATGTTTTCAGTAGGCAAACACTGGGGTTTCTCAGTCCCTCAAGAAAAACAATGAGTTGATAAAGAAGGATTTTTCAGAACCTACATGCAGTCCTCCTGTTCTCCCTCCTTTAGAAGATGTGTGTGTTGCAGCCGGCGTTTTTCTGATAGTCAGCTGCTACCACTACAGCGGCCGAAATGATGTATAAAGTTCCTCCGTCTTTTAAATTTTTATACAGTATTCCCAAACTAGACCCAACAGCTATGGCTTTAGCTGATCCCACTGCTGCTAAAGTGGGAAAATTATTGATATGCATGGGAAAAAATGCATACTTCTGCAACTCTGATTTTAACAATTTTGAATTGTCAGTCCCAGATGTTAAAGTTTGTTCTGACAAATTATAAAAGAATGAGGAATGTTTTATCTGCTGTTTTTTTTCTTGTGAGGAAAATTCTGCTATAAATAACAGTTTCTTCTGTTGCACAGGTCACTACTCATTGTTTGCAGTGTGTGTATGACTCTGTTGATACTTCTTAGTATGGACACTGGTACTGTTTTGAGGAGATTTGCATGGCTGCATTCTCAGAACCTGTCAGATGATGTTAAAAATGAGATTTTAAAATTTCCATTGGCTAGAGATTTAGTGCATTTCCCCTCTGCTGCAGAGCTTGTCAGAAAGTGTGATGAAAGGGGCAAGCTGATCCAGGGAATTTCTAAGATTTGTCAGCCCTCCTTTTCCAGTTTGTCCAAGGGATTTTCTGTCACCTCAAAATAGTCTCAAAAAATTCAGGTAAACAGATGATTAAGAAGAATTGGTAAGAGGGCTCCAAAAACAAGTCTCAAACTTCCCAAAACCAAGGACAGTCTATTCACTAGATCTTGTGACCCCCCCTCCTACCCTCGTCCCATTTTTTTCCAGATGTCTGAATCTCCACTTTTGTCTTTGGCATCAGATTGTTTCAGACAAATGGGTTATGAAAATCATTCATCAGGGTTACCTGATGATTAGATGGTAGGGGGAGGAAATTCCTCCTTTCCAGGGGGTCATTCCTCAGCTTCCAGATCAGATTATTTTGTTTGCACCTATTCTTCATTACATGCTAACCCAAGGAGTAGTTCACCCTTCCCATGTGGGGAAGGATTTTTATTCAAGGATGTTCCTTGTACCAAAGAAAGAAAATGCTTGTATACAAGTTCTGGATCTTTCTTTTACTAACCCTTTTTCTGATAGTGCTTATCATCATATCCCTATTCATCCATACATCAGATGTTTGTAAGGTTTTGTTGTTTGGATAACATTATCAGTTCTCTCTCTTACCCTTTGGACTATCCACTACACAAAGGGTTGTCAAAAAGTGTCTAGCTCCAGTTATAGCTCATTGCAGGCTGAGGGTATCCACATTTTTCCATGCTTAGATGACTTGCTTATCTTTGCAGATTTTTTTTTCAAAGTGTCAGGAATCTCTCCCTCACTCTCTTGGATCTTTATTAGATCTATCTCTTAGGTTTTCCATTCAGCCTTCCATCACTGCAAGAGAATACCTTAGGATTTTGGGTCTCATGGCTTTGATTGTCATGATATCCCTGGCAAGAATCCCCACAAGAAAGATACAGTGGTATCTGAAATCTCTTTTGTCCCAGCATCATCATTCATTCTTTTTTCATATCCCAGTGCTGGGGAGTGCTGAGGTTTGTCAAGAGAAAGCTTTTGGTGGAGGCAACAGATATCCCTAAATCCAGGTCTCTCATTCTCCCACCCTCGTCCAAAGCACTCAGTCACCACAGATACTTCAGACTTTGCTTGGGAAGCATTTTCAGGAGAGGTAAAAGTGTGTGGAGGGGCTATGGGACACCAAGGACAGATGCAAGCACATAAATATCAGGGAGATGCCTGCCCTGATCAAGGCACTCAACTTTATGAACCTTCTTTGATCTCCAGGACCTCTTCAGTTGATTACAAACAATACAACAGTCATATGGTACATCAACAGACAAGAGTTAACCAAGTCATAACCCCTTTGCAGACTACCCAAGTTAGGTTGTGATATAGCTTCACAGCACAGTCTCACTCTACAGACATCTCACATTCCGCCAGAGCAAAGTTGTGTGGTAGCCAAGCTGAGTAGGACCAGGGCAGACCCTCACAAATGGAAACTAGATCATGGGGGTCATCCAAGATTTGATCCTTCTCTGGGGAGTTCCTCACATAGAGACCTCTTTGTCTCCTGTTTGAACAATTAACTAACAAGATTCTGTTCCAGGACTCCATGCAAGAAGGTCTGGAAGACAGATGCCTCATCTTTTCCTTGAAAAGGAATGTTCCTGCATGCTCTTCCACCCTTTCCACTGATATCCTGGGTACTTCTGAAAATTTAGAAGAAATCCTCCAAGATCATTGTGATGACTCCCTTTTGGCCCAGGCAACCATGATTCTCCCTTCGGAAATAGCCAAAGGCAATTACCACAAGCCTCCTCACAGACTGGATCTACTTACACAAGAAAGAAGGATGTTTGATACATCCCGACATCAGTCATCATTCATTGACTACCTGGATGATAGGATCTTAATTCCTTTTTGGCACCTGTTTACTGAGAATATGTAGCAGGTACTAATCAAGACAAGAAAGCCTGCTAATAGGAAATCAATATTAGCAAATGGAAAAGGATTTCAGCTAGTTGTTCCCTGGTTTTACCATATTTGTGTGCTTTACTATCCTATGGCCTTTCTTATTTCTCTGTCAAGGTTCATTTATTGTGCATTTCAACATGTCTGCCCATGGATCCTACTCTTTCAATGCAGTCTCATGTCCGAATGTTATTGAATGGGATTTTGCATAGTAGGCTTCCAAAAAAACTGATGACCCCTCCTTAGAATCTTAATTTTGTGTTAGAGAAGCTAACACTTGCTCCATTTGAACCAGCTAATCTGGCTGACCTGAGATTCTTAACATGGAAAACAGCTTTACTGATTGTGCTGACCTCTGCGAGAACGGTGTCTGAGTTTTAAACTCTTATAGTGAGTCAACCCAATCTCATTTTCCGTAGGGACAGGGTTTCTTTGAGAACTAATCCTTCTTTTATGCCTAAAGAGGTATCCAAGATTACTTTAAGCCAAACTATCCATCTCCCTGTTTTCTTTCCTGAACCTAAAAATGAGGGAGAAAGGATACAGCATACCTTGGATGTTCATGGATTACTCAGTTACTGTCTTGACAGAACTATATGATTTAGATCTTCGGATCAGTCCATTTCTTGTGAAGGTAAGAAGAAGGGTCAACCTGTGTCAAAACAAACTATTTCAAATGGTTGTCTAAGACTATTACTTTTGTTATACTCACCTTAACAAAACTATTCCAGACAGGGTCAAGGCCCCCTCTACCAGGGCCTTGACGTCATCTGTGGCTTTTTGAAAAGGCTTGGATTCTAGAAGTAGTCTAGAAACTTCTATTTGGTCCTCTTTATATAATTTTACAGATCAAGCTTTGCTAGGATCATTCTCCAGGGGCTTCTGGACTCTTCTCCTTCCACCTCCCATATGTTGTTAGCTATGGTAATCTACCGACCTAGCTAAGACTACTGCACCGCAGTGATAAATATGATGAACATAGTACAGTAGTATAAGTTGCACTTACCATAAGACTAGTAGTTCTGCAGTAGCCACTACCTTCCTTCTTCCCCCTTGTTTTTTTATGTGCTTTTTATGCCAGGGTATGGACAGTTAATTTTTTGTTGTTCCTAACATTATCCTTTCAAAGCTGAGTCTCTCTCTCTCTCTGTCTCTGTACTGGCAGGAAAGCTCTGAAGGGCTTTGTACCTAAACTTGTCATTTAGTCAGATCAGCTCAAGCATATTGACAGTTTGGGCATGTGGAAGGTGCCCCGAAGCTTTGGAATGTGGCCGGCTGTTATGCCCTGGTCAGAATAAAACCCCATATAGCTTGGGCTACTTCAGCAGTGATCATTCAAACATCTGCTGTTATGGTAAGTTCAACTTATATAAGTGTACTTTGCATTTGTTGACTTAATTAAACCTTTTGCATCATATTTCTGAATTATACTTGGAAATAATTCCACTATGAATAATCTTGTCTGTTTTAATTGACACACAACACAAAAAAATCTAAAAACTTGGGAGATGGCTATTAAAAACAGCAATACTTCCAAAGTTGCATTGCACACACACAAAAAAAACATTTTTATAGAGGGAAGTCCCCTTGCAGCCTGAGGCAAGCCCAGCGCCACAGGTATAAATTGCAAGAACACACAGACTCACAGAAGAGAGACAAAATGCGGATCATGCAACACTCTCTTCTTTAAGTCTGTCCAGTGTGGCAGGATGCCAAGAATCGTTCAGGTCTGACATTTTCAGTAGTGGTCAACTGGCCAGTGGCAAACAGTATGGCTATTCTTAGAAACTTAAAGGTATTAAACCTTATGGCATTTGAATAAAACAAAAAAGAAAAATTAGGGGTTTTTTGTCCATCTAAGTAGGGGTGAACATTTTTACAGTTATAAGCAATGCTGTTTTATTTCAAAATATAGGGAGCAAAACAACACAATTTATTACTTTTTGAACACTTTTTTTATTCTTACACTTGAGCAAATAAATTAAAGAGTTGATAAAGTAAACAGAACTTTTATGTTGATAATAATATTACATTTCAGCATATTAGGCTTTATAGTTTAGCTAATTATGTGGGCTTAATATTATTTGATTACTAATCTGTTACACCAGTGTGAATATAACGTGAGTCTAATGAATATGTTTTACTTGCTTTTTAATGATGTAAGTATCCTTTTGAAACTTTTTGTAAGAACATTGTCTTACTGTGAAATAAACAGTGTGAATCAATAGTTAAGTTTCCAAATATACTCTAGTGCTTGTATTTATAAAATGCTATTTCTAATAAAATTAATCTGTATAAACTGTTTTGACTTGACAGTGTTTTTTTAGTAAGGTAATTGCTTTGTTTTACTATTGATAGAGTGCATTTTAGGTGTTTATTCAGTTCAGCAGACTATTGCAAGGATGAAATACATTGAATGCTAGCTTAAGTCCTGAATTAAATTTAAAAAGATAAAAAAGTCTGACCCCAATGTAGATATCCCAGGTCACTAGGAATTCTTGCTACTCAGCAAGCACAGAAGCAAGTAAAACTAATAATTAAGTATGAAGAGTTTAAAAGTAGATGGTTCATGTTACCTGAAAGACCTAATGTTGTATCGCTGTTCAGTATCCAGAGTTCCCAATGACTCGAGGGTGCAGATTGGAAATATTCAGGTTATTCTAAGTTCAGACCTATTGGTATTAAAAGAAGTCCTTGTAAGTAAAGAAAACACTCACAACACTGTTGCAGTACTTTTCCCTGGTCTTTTTATTCTTAAAATGGGTACAATCAGAGGAGTGTTGCTCTAACAAAAGATGCCTTTTTCTTAAATAGAAGATTTGAGGAGTGTCTTCATTCTAAGACCTGCATGTGTAGGCGTGATATATGATTAACATTTGAGCAAATGATGCATTAATGGCACCAAAATGGTTTGGTGCGACCATAATTCAAACACAAAATACAAAATAAAATAATTAAAACTCGCCGGTTTGAAACATAAAACTACAAACACTTATACAGTGGATATAAAAAGTGTACACACCTCTATTAAAATGCCCATCCAGAGCCCAGACCTAAATCCAATAGAAAATCTGTGGGGTGACCTGAAGAGGGCTGTGCACAAGAGATGCCCTCACAATCTGTCAGATTTGGAGTGCTATTTCAAGGAAGAGTGGGCAAATATTGCAAAGTCAAGATGTGCCATGCTGATAGACTCCTACCCAAGAAGACTGAATGCTGTAATTAAATCAAAAGGCGCTTCAATAAAGTATTAGTTTAAGGGTGTGCACACTTATGCAATCAGCTTATAGTATGCTTTTTTATTTTTTATATTTTTTCCCCTAACAGATTTGTTTGTTTTTCAATTGAATTGTACAGGTCATAGGTCACATTAAAGGTGGGAAAACTTTTGAAATGATTTATTATGGTCTCATTTTTTATATGACAAAATCCTGGCATTTTAACAGGGGTGTGTACACTTTTTATATCCACTGTATATTAAAATTATGAGTATGACTGTTTTGGAAAAGATTGAAGTTATGGGCTTTGTTGTAGTTCAGCAAATGTTGGCGTCTGAGTGGATTTTAAGTATCAGCTTTGCTGATGAGCTTAAAAATAAGCTTTACCTTGGACTTTAAATTATAAGAATATAAATATGAGCAAAGAGTTTTTGCAGGGTTGTATATCTAAGGGAAATTAGGTATGCTGGCAAATTGTGATAATGATTCTGCAAATGCTTTCACCTAAGCTTCTTCAGATCTGCCTGAGGGTAGATTAAAAATTAGATGAGTTATGGAATATGTGTATTGGTGCTGAAAATTTTATTTAAAATAAAGAGGTTGAGCGATGTGTGGGAGTATAATCTAATATGTTAGCTCAGGATATTATTTTATATGTATTGTGTGGTTTTAAATTGTGGGACTGATCGGGATGTGCGATATGCATAGAGCTAACTTTTGATTAGTTTAACATGGATTCATCCATAAAATTAATTTTAGTGTGGGGGATATGATAGCAAGACTTAAATTACTTTTTTAATGAAGACGTAAATTAGTATCTGGACCATGGTGAGGGTTCCTGACATAAAATGTTGTAGTTTACTTTGTGTAATTAAATTAAACTAAAGTAGAGGTTTGAGTTGGGCTGTAGGTCAGCCAGGGATGAAGGATAAAAGCTGGGTGGTAGTGCGGGATACTTGCCGGTTGAGGTTAGAGTCAGGTTGTTGTACATGTTACGCAAGGGTTTGCTTGCAGTTTGGGGGCATTATCAGCAGTTAGATTTGCATAAAATGAGTGAGAATGTATATGTTATTATGCAAGGCAGGTGTTACTCTTTTTAACTTGTGGCTTACATTTCTCTACATGTGAGGCATATAAAAAGAAGATAATTAAAAATAATTACCAGTTGTTGGCCAATTGTTGAGTAATTATTAGGATAGAATAAGGCATGCTAGAGGATTTAACTAGTTAAGGCTGGATGGAGGTGAGCATTTGCCAAAGTATTTAGAAATGTGATGTAGATAAAAGGGGGGAAGGGGATGTTAAAAATGGGGAGTGAAATAAACTTATCTTTAGTAACTGTTGGAAGAGGGCTCTGTATTATAAGAATGAAAGCACTGAATTGCAAACCTCTAAAGATCAAAAATGCCAGACCTCAAACTCGCTATTGTGGGGGGCTGCGTCGCCCACACCCCCCGCTAAATATATATACCAAGTCTGAGATTGCAGTACAGTGAGGAAAGGGCAAATATTCTAATCTTCACTATACTGCAATCTCACAAAAAGCACTTGAAGGTCTGGCATTTTTGATCGTTATAGCCTTCCCAATTTAGTGCTTTTGTTCTTATGATATAGACCCACATGAGTTGGCCTATCTAAAATTCTGGTAACAAGCAGGTGAGTAAGAACACCAAAAGCATAGTAGAACACAAACCAAAATTAGTAACTGAGAAAAATTCTACCAACCACCTAGGCAAAGCTCCAGACATAGCTTGTATTTTTTTAGGGCTTTCGTTCTTTAATAATGAAAACAAGAACTTCATCAGAAAATACAAGTCAAATGAGAAAATCAGTTTAGAAAGAGTGCCAGAAAAAAAATCACATGACTAAACACTGCCAATCTTTAAATAGTGGGTGTTGTCACAAAAAGAAATACTTGAACTGAAATGTAAAGTGCAAGTGAAGAATAATAAAAAAACTAATGTCATATAGTTTAAAAAATATAGGAAAAAAATTATATATATATATATATATATATATATATATATATATATGTGTGTGTGTGTGTGTGTGTATAAAATTAATAAAAAATAAAAAAACTATTAGTGTAACTTTTGGATCAATAAAAAACACTTTATAATTATGTGTTCATTAAGTCCAAGATCATGATCGGCTCTAAGCCGAATTTGCCATGCAGATTTACTGCATTCAAGCAAACTGTTACTGTCACCACAAAAGTTCTGTGTATGTAGAAAATCTAAAATGAAAAAAGGGAACTTCTTAAAGTCACTACATAAAAGATCATGTTTAACAAGTGCATTACTGTCAAATCTTTTGTTTGCCCAAATGTAAGTACCCACCGGTTTGAAATACACTGAGGACAAATGAGCGATGTACCTACATTGCTTACACTTGCCACAACGAAAGGTGCCTGGCATGTGTTGAGTGTGTACGTTCAAAGATGAATTTCAAATTTAACATCTTTTTGTAGGTAAAAAAGGTTTGTCTCCAGTGACATTGGCAAGATCGGTGTTGCCCAATATAATTTTCCAGTTGTTAGTGACAATGTCTAATAATGGGCATGTCAGTAGAAATAGGGATAGGAAAAGGTTGCTGAAAGCAAACATAATTGGTAGATGTTGACACACATTTGACATCACTGACCAAAGAGATTGCTGAAGAAACACTACCCAAGACAGGTCGAGCTTTGTAGCCCTAAGCAATGAAACTTCGTTTTCAATGCAGACTAACCTGTTATGATCATAACCTCAATCAATGAAAAAATTCCTGAGTTTGGAAGTCTCGTCTAGAAAAATATTGTCAGTGGTCAGTCTAGTAAGCCTGATTAGTTGGCCCTTTACAACACCCCTCTTCATATGTGATGGATGTAAACTGTCCCTGTGCAAGTAATGGTTAACAAATGTTTCCTTCCTGTAAATTTTACTTGCAAAGGACCTTCAAGAGGCATCAAAGCTCAAAGAAATGTCCAAGTAATTGATGCTTTTACCATAATCACTGATCATAAACCTGAGTAAGTCCATATTGGTGTTAAGATATTCTACCAAAAGTAGGAAGTCATAGTAAGTACCTTTCCAAAGCAAGCTACTTTTCTCATTTGACTTGTATTTTCTGCGGAAGTTCTTGTTTTTACTACTGAAGAATGAAAGCACTAAAAATACAAGCTGTGTCTGGAGTCTTACCTGAGTGGTTGGTAGAATTATTCACAGTTACTAAGCAGGTGAATAACACTGACACTTAGTCGTTAACAAACACACATAATTCTGAAGCCCTAAACAAGGCTGCTAGTTTAGTGGTAAGACAGCTAATAAAAAGGTTAATTTTAAAAAGTCCATATTAGGAAGTCCATATAAAGACAAGGTCTCATATTAAAAGGTTAGAGTCCAAGATGCAAGGAAGAGTAAATACTGGTGGAAGAGAAAACCTGACGTGGGCCTTAACAGGTGGAAGAATTAATCAACTGAAGTAACAGAAAAAGCCAAAGTTGACAGGTTTAGTACATTACAGATTGTGATGCCCCATAGTCTTTGTTAACTATAGAAAATCCTGCTTCAAAGGAAGTGACTATATGTTAGGGAAAGGGTGGTGTTCCCATTAGTAATATTTTTGGTGTTAAGTTTTCTGAGGTTCAGAATTCATTTGATGGACATTGTGGTATTTAGTCCAGGGGGTTTGCTGGCTTCCAGTCTTATCTGCCACTCGAGGTCCGTTTTCTCAAACTTGTCATTTGTATTTGCTTGAAATGGTTCATTAATAATATTGTAAATAATAAGAAAGTGGAACATGTTGTGTCCAGGTTTTTCTGTAGCATGTTTCACCATCGGGTTGGAAGTTATTCCTTGGCATATGTCAGTATAATAGCAGGCTATCCTAATCTTCAGTTTATATATAGCTATACCAATGTAAAAGGCATTACAGTGCTGGCATTGGGCTCTGTATACTGCAATGCTGCATTTGCCATACCACTTACTACTAAATGCTTTCTTGTGAAGACAGTAGAAGGAATCTTTTCCACATATAAATCTGCAGTAGTTGCAGTAAGGGGAACCACATGGATAGGTACCTGGGTTGTGATTAAGGTTGGCTGGTGGAGTGTGGCTGGTGTTCTCAATGAAGTCCCGGGTGATTTTGTTTCTATGGATGGTAGAGACTGGCTTGGATGCCAGTATTTTATTTAGGGTGTTGTTCTCTCTTATGATGTACCAGTTGTCAGTTATGGCTTTTTTAGGTTCCTGGCAGTCTGCTGAAAAGGTTAGGATCAGACTGTTGTTCCATTTGTTATTCTGTTTTTGTTTCAGGGTTTTGTGGAATTGTGAAATGGTGTCCCCAGTTTTTAGTAGAGAGTGTCTGTTTATCTTTAATGTGATGATAGGGTCAAAAGTGTATCTGATTAGTCTTTTGTTATACCCTTTGGCTAAGAAATTTTTTCTAGTTCAGTGATGTTTCTGGTGAAGTCTGAGAGTCCTTTGGATACTCTGGTGATCTGGCATCCTTGAGATTTAATGGCGCTCCTCTTTCTTCTGAAAGGGTGCATGTTATTCCTGTGGGGTAGCAGGTTAACTCTGATGGTTTGCATTATAAGTTATTGGACAGTTGCCCTCCTGCCTTTAGTTTAGTGATAGTGAGGTCCAGAGAATTGACTGAAATTTGGCTGTGGGAGGTTGAGAATTTCAGAAAGCTGGTGAATTTTCCAATATAATAGTAGAATTCTTTTGAGTTTCTGGAGGTCGCTGTTCCAAACAATGAAGATATCGTCAATAAATCTGTAATAACATGAAGCTGTGGTATGGAGATTTGTATATGGTCTCTTCCTCCTATTTACCAAGAGCTGTGTTAGCCAAGCTTGGGGCCATGGTGGTCTCCATAGCTGTCCCTCTACGTTGACAATAGAAGTTGTTTCCAAAGTGAAAGTAGCTGTTCTTGAGAAGTAATTGTAGGAGCCTGGGAATGGTTTCCAGCTCTTCGGGTAATGCTACCCATTCCTTCTGGTATGCTTCGAATACTGTCTTAATGCAGTAGTCATGGAGTAGGTCTGTGTAGAGGGCTTTGATGTCTATTATAGAAGCCATGCTTTTTTTGTCAATGGTCAGGCATTTGATTTTCCTCAGTAGGCCGGAGGTGTCAAGGATGAAGGATTTGTTGTACTCAGCAAGAGGCTTAATTTGAACCTCAAGGTATATTGAAATTAGCTCTGTGATGCTAGTGCTTCTTGTGATCATTGGCCTGTGTGGGGGATCAGTTGTATTCTTGTGTGGTTTGGGGATCCTAAATATGCATGTGAGTCTGGGGTGTTCTACAAAGTGGAATTCTAGTTGGCTATTGCTGATCATTCCTTTATCATTCCGGTTTGTAATTTCTGTGATTAGTTCCTTATATGCTAGGTTGATCTTACTGACGTCGCTGAGTTCATAATGGCTAGGGTTGTTGAGAATTCCGTGGATTATGTTGTAAGTTGAAGTGTCTGTGACTAGTATTCCCCCACCTTTATCCACTTTCATAATTCTCCTGATTTAATTTGTTAAATTTGCTCATGTGTATGTTGTGGAATTTCTTCTTGGGTGTTTTTTGGAGGATTCTCCCGATGTCTGCTTCACACCGGTTCTCAAATGTGATTGTTGGTTGTGGGGAGGACAAAAACTACTGTTCTTTTTCCCATTTCAGGGTAATGACCAAGGCCAGTGTGGTGGGATCCATAGGTTTCCTATTGTGGAAGTGTGCCTTGCTGTTCAATTTCCTTGTAAACCATTCAAGATCAATAGTGGATGTATCATGCTGCTTCTCTGTTCTGGTGTGAAGGTTAAACCTTTCTTGAGTATGTTTGATTCAGCTTCACTGAACGCGTACCGGAGTGATTCCAGATTACGTTCATTTGTGGATGTTTTGTTTTCTCTGTCCTTGTTTGTTGTGGGGGTCTATGAGTGGCTCCCAGAGATGCTTTAAGTCTCTCTTGTCTTGCCAAGTCTTGTTCCTTTGGTGTGAGTTGCTCTGTGGGAATTCCAATATTTTAGGTTGACAAAGGTCCAATTACTGGTACAGTTGTGGTGTTGTCTGGGGAGTGTTCTTGCTCATGTGGATTGTAGTTTCTGGAGGAGGCACAGCCAGGTGTGGTTGTACAGGATCCTGAGTTAGAGATGGATGGGTGATGCGAAAATCCTGTTCTTGGTGTGGTTGGTGTCTTGGTGATCTGATGGTATTTTGGTTGGTAGCTCTTGGCAAGTTGTTAGTGTTCTTTGTGTGCTGCTGATATCCAGTTTTGTCTTTTTCCAAATTGTTTCATCTCTATAAGAACCTCATAGTGGTTTTAAGGTCAGGGTTATGTTAGTCGTCAGGGTCCCTTTTCATTTTATTGATTCTTTTGTATTTGATCTTGTTTTCAATTTCTCTTGTTCTATTTATGATCCCTTGAATTGCATCTGATTTGTTGTCTAAGTCTGTGCAAGCTTTTTCTTGTTCTGTGAGCTCTTCGATGGCGATGAGTTGTAACTTCTTGTCGTGTTCTAGCTGGATTTTATCTACTTTCAGGCTTGTTTCCAGTTGTATAGAAGGCTGTCATTGATGCCACTGCTAAGAGGCTTTTTCTGCATTCTAAGCCCCCTTGGGACGAAATTCTTTTTTAGACAAAAGTTGAAATATAGTTCTTCCCATTGAAGGCTCTTGAGTCTTTTAAAGGAAGTAAGGGAGTAAATAAAGAAAATGTCATATTAAAAGGTTGGAGTCCAAGATGCAAGGAGGAGTAAATAAGCAAAATGTCTCGTATTAAAAGGTTGGAAATATTGACAGCTGTTTTCATGATTATTTATTTTTTTACTCATTTGTCCCAAAGTTGACCCATTTGTTCATTCTTCACTGCTGGCAAGTGCTACCTAAAAAGGACCAGCATGTTGGCAATCATAGGGAGGTGGAAGTTTTTTTTCATTTCTGCAGCCCTACATCTCCATGTATAGTTGGCTGTACAGAGGAAGGAGACATGCAATAGGCTGTCCTTGAAAAATGGTGTTGCCATCAAGCAGTCCCACCCTCCAACCTCAAAGCACGGGATCTGGTTTTCCATGGTCTCCACCAGCAAAACTCACCCACCCTGTGTGCTCCCAACTCTCCCCTACCACCAGGAAAGGCAATCACGCCAAGCCCCTTCAGTCCTCTTCCCACCCCACCTGACCTCCTCCTTCAGCAGGGCAGCTAATCAAATCCCAGTCATCTGGGACACAGTCAGAGCTCTATTTCTCATTGCCATGCAGCCAAACTTATTTTTATATTTATTGAGGTTTCTAAGCATGACTTGTGAAAAAGAATAATCCATATAAATGGATACATCCTGGGTTGTCATGGAGGGATGAAGCCTGGACTGTGACCCAGACAAGGTCTGATGCCAGCTGACTTTGGGGAAAGACATGAGGCGGTGAAGCCTGTTTACCTTTCCTGGGAAATGCAAAGGGAAACTGTACTGGGGAGGCTTAGTGTTGCCTCCTACTTGTGGATCATGTAACTACAGAGTGGCAGTTTGCAGGTAGCGCATGTGAGTGGAGATGAGTAAGTTACATATTGTTTCGGGTGAAAGCTCCACTAGAAACACCACATGGCACTCACAAACACAGTTATACTCCCATCCGCATATCATTATGTAGACAGGTTCCCAAACAATTTGCTGTAACCAAAACAAACTGCTGTATTATGGTGGCCCATTGATCACTCCCAGTCATGAATCACAAAGGCCTGTAACAGTCATGACACTATTTCTTTCAGGAGGGGGAGGACCTGCACATCAAAAGAACATATCAGGATATGCCTCAAAATTGTGGAGGCCCTAGTAAGGATGTAGCTGTGGGCCATATGAGGGGTCTGAAGTCAGGTGTTGCGAACTCCAATCAGAAGGAACAAGCAAGTAAAAGAAAATATGGTATGGGGAAAAAGGTGGATGAATCCCTCAATAAGACAATGTCAGAAGCAAGTGACTAGAGGAAATAATGTTCTTGACCTGGTCCTAACTAAAATAGCCACTATCTGTACCATCCCTCTGGTTCCTCCATCCTTGATTATGATCATAAACTTGTAACGTTCTCTTTAAAATCTCTAAAGCTCCTTCATTCATTGCTACTCTGTGGTGACCTATCCAGATTAATTTGTAACTTCACCAGATCCAACACAGGCACAGTTATTATTTAAATAGAGGAATTATTTTCTGAATTCTTTTCTCACATGGATAAGTGTCTAGACATGGCTGTCCATAATAGGGCCAGATATAATGGGAAACAACCTTGGAGATCTGTCAGCTTAAGTAAATTCTATAAGGAAAGGAAAACACTTTTTTTAAATTAGAACTAAAATTCCTTGTATTCAAGACTGCATCAAAAATGCCAGTAAGGAACTAAAAGCTGCTGTCAGGATTAGTAATGCAAATTTTGCACATAACTTAGCTTCTGAAGACAAGGATAATTATAAGTCCTTTTTTAGTTACATTAAAAAACTAAGAAATGACACTCAACTAGGCTCTGAACTTATCCAAAATGGCATCACCTCATCACCTACTCTGAATCAGTAGGCACAGCAAATATACTAGCAGACAAATTTAGTGTAAACTTTACCCGTGAAAGAACTATCTTAATTCCACAACATTCTCAAATCCCCTAAACCTCCTAGTATCACAAAAAATATGTACTGAAGTTGTTCTCTAAAACCAAAACCACAACTTCCATGGCTGCCTAATAATTTACCTGGATGCATAATAAATAGCATCAGACATGCCCTTGTGGAGTCCCTCTTTAAATTCTTTAACCTAAACTTAGCTACAGAATTTGTCCTCAAAGTGTGGTAGAGCTGCAGTGCTGATGCTGTATGCAGGGGTGGCCCATAGAGACCCATTAGCCTGATTAATCTGATTTGCAAAGCCATGGATCCCATCATATCTGACCTCATAAAGTATACTATTAAAAACCTTATAAGGCTAGACCCAGATGAGTATGACTGTGTCAAAGGGAGATACTGCCTGCTCAGTTTAGTTAACTTTGAAAAGGTTACACCGGCTGTAGACAGTGGTCATTCTGTTTACACAGATAATTTTGCATCATGTCAAAGCATTTGCCACTTTGCCCTTTACTGGCATCAGACGCAAGTGCCTTAAAAGGCAATTCATACAATATCAGATGGATGGCCAAACAGGTAAAGAGTAAAACCTACATAGTTAAGGTGTAGGCACCTCCTTAGAAAGTATAAAGGTAACTAGTGGTGTTCTGTAGAGCTCAGTATTGGAACCCATCCTTTTTGACATCTACTCCTGTAATCTCCAAACTGGGAATTTCCCCTTTAGGTAGTTAAGTCTGCAGATAGCTGCATACTGCAGTATCATTAAATTTTCCTCTGATACTCTTTATTTTAGAGCAGGAAGTAACCATTGTAAATAAGTGGTGTAAAGTAAGCATGCTAAAATTAAATTCAAAAAAGGTAGTATTGTCATGTTTGGTAAACAACTGTCCCCTTCAACATAATTGCCAATGTCCGTCTTGAAAATTGTAACATAGTAAGGGATCTTGGACAGTGGGTTGACAATTACTTCTCCTTCAACCACCATGTAGAAGCATTGGTCAGAAAAGCCTTCTAATTAATATGTAAAATCATATAATCCAGGTCAAAATAGTCATCACTCCTCTTTATGCAGCTCTAATAATACTAATTATTGAGAACTATGTCCCATTAGGATGTATCGCTTTAGACACATTAACCAACTTGGAAGGCCCCATATATTGCTAACCATGAAGATTTTTGGCCTAAAGTCCCTGAGCTACCATGAAAGGCTTGACATGCTGTTTAAATTGTTTCTTATACACTGTTGTATGGCAGTCTGTTCCTTCTGTTCAGCGACCATGTCCTCCTTGATCTCCTGCTTCTTCGAAAGTCCATTAATATGAGAACTAGGGATTTTAATCTCCACCTGCAAATAAAAAATGCACTGGAGAGAGAAATTTATTACCCAATGCCTACCCCACCTCTGGAACAAACTTCCCCTGCATGTTAAACATGTTAACACCCGAACATCATTCATATTAAAACCTGGATCACTGGATGGGTACCCATAAATATACCTCAGGATTGACCTGCTTTGCCCTACTTGAGAAGAGGGTTTCAGCATGAGGGCAGGAATTGGTCATGTGACTAAACTGCCTTGTTGTCTCCTGTAATCCCATGACTGATTGCAGTTAATGATTTTGATGTGTGGATCTTAGGTAAGGTATAAATTAAAGGATCTGTGCAGAACAGGTTGTGGGGACTGTGCCATTTAAAAAGATATATTATTATAACTGATAGAATAATTACCATGTTTTGTTTGATGTTATCAATGCCATTGTAAAGAAGGTTATAAGTAAATCATTGTAGATCATGTGATGATGTGAGGTATTGTCAGCTATGCCAGGAGAAGTAGGCCAGTGGATGTGTACCATATGCCAGCAGAGCTAGCTGGAGTTTTGTAAAGAATGATATGTAATTTGTATAGTATGCTGATTTGTACAGATGCTTGTGTTGAAAATGTATTTGTAAAGTTGCTTGTGTTAAAAATGTACCAACAGTGGGTCCTGCTGGACAGAAAAAGAAATACATCTGTATGTCAGACTGTATTGTAACTGCTGGAATTTATATTGTAACAGAGGATACTAGAAGATAAGAGGTTAATCTCAGTATAGCTAACTCTGAAAAATAGTCTGAAATTAAATTACCTGGAAGGCCATAGTTCTGATTGCCGCCAGACACAAAATGTCTGTGAAAAGAAGGATTAGAAATTCTGCTGTATTGCCCTTAACAGTGAACTAATTGCTACCTCAGAAGGGTGGAATTGTTGAAATGGTTTTATGGCTTCCAGATGCTATAACACATCTTAGCAAAACTCTGTCTGTGTGTATGATAACACACATGTGCGAGATTCTGGTTCAGTTTCTCAAGGGGGGTAGTATGGGAACCAGAAGTCAGATGACCAGGTGTATATGATGTTTTTCTGTAAGCCAGCATTGAAATGATGTTTTAATACTAGATGAGACTGAAGTCTCAGGGAAGTCTGTTTTTGAAACCTGACAAGAAGGACCCACCCAACTACATCATCTTGCCTTGCTGTAGTAAGTGAACTAGGGGATAGTAATTCTTTAGATCAGTCAGGAAAATATAGTGAGATCAGTTAAGTACTGTTTTTCTGTATCCATGTGAATCTATTCATCTGTTTTATTTTAATGTTTCCTGTGATGAAACTCTGGTGTTTATTGTAAATAGATATTCAGTATTTTAATGTTCTTATATTACTATTAACATAATAGCATTAAATTACTAAATATATTTAAACTTGTCATTGTGGCTGGTCTTTTTGAGAATATTGTAGCCTTTGAGAGTACTTATATTTATTTGGTGATACTGTGGCCGTTCCTGGAAGCTGTACTGCATCAGTCAAACACAACCATTTGTATTAGTATTAATTTTATTCATTATAGTTGTATACCCCTATAAGAACCTTAAAGTACCTGGCTGATGGCAATATAACTACCTTATAGTCTGGCCTAAGGTAGCAGAGCGAGTAAATCTGTGCCAGCCTTTCCCAAGTGTGTATGTGTGTGTCTGTGAAAATCAAATCTCAAGGTGTGTGTGTGTGTCAGCTACTTGGAGCAGGGACTGAGATCACTAGTTTTACAGAGAAGGGTGGTGGAGGACTTGGCTTGGAACACTTAGCTAAGGACTCAAGTCTACAGCTGTGCCAGTGGAGAGTCTTATTGGGGGCCTGGAGTTAGAGAGAGCGAGGGGAAACCCAGCTTTCTAACTGAGTGTGTTCCCTGTGTGCTAAGGGAAATTGTACTTGGTGCAGAGAGCTGCATCTGGACTACTCTTTGTATCCATTTTTGTTCCAAGTGAGCATCCTTCACCGGTGTCTGTGGTAGGGATCAGGCTCCTTGATTACTGGTCCAGAGGAGGGGATGTCACAGACCACAAAGAATAATTTAAATATTTAATATGGATTTAGCTGCGACTGAAGCTACATAGTTTATCATCACAGAAAAAGCAATTAATAAAATAATAAGGAAAATGGCCACTCATGGGAGCTTCTGTTTAATTTTGCTTTATGCCTTTCAGTTATTCTGTAAAGGAGGTGAAGGGTTTACAACCATTTATGGAACTGCAGTATAAACTAATTGAAACATACCAGATTGTGAATAACTAACTGGTAGAAACATCGCAGGTGGGGTGGCATCACAAATTCTTTCGACTGTTATTGTCCTGCAGAACAATATCTCAGTTATCCTTGAGTGCTTTATCTATTTTTTTCACAAATTTACGTTATAGATATTCTGTATTTTTCACAAGAAATGGTTCATTTGTAATCTGCTGCCTTCGGTTGCTTTAAAGACATAATGGAAATCAAGATGTTGCAGTAAATGTTTGCACAACAGGAAGGTTTCTTCATAGGAAATGTTTCTGGTAGCTTGCTCTGGCTGCTAAATGTTAAGTGACAGCTCTCAGACTTTTTCCTTTATCTCCCACAGGTAAATGGAGTTGATATCAGTAATGTGCCTCATGACTATGCCAGGGCCATCTTCACCCAGCCCTGCACTGTGCTCCATCTTACTGTCCTCAGAGAACGTCGGTTTAGTAATCGGCTGCAAGCTCCACATGACAGTGGCTCACCACGAGATGACAGTTTTCATGTCATACTGCATAAAAGAGACTCGTCCGAACAACTGGGCATTAAATTAGTGCGTAGAACAGATGAGGCTGGTGTTTTCATCCTTGATCTTCTGGAAGGAGGATTAGCTGCTCAGGATGGAAGACTGAGCTGTAATGATCGAGTGCTTGCCATAAATGGACATGACCTAAGGCATGGAACACCAGAGCTAGCTGCTCAGATTATCCAGGTACTTGGTATAGCACACTTTATTTAACAAATTATGGTTATCAGCACTTTTTAAGGTTATCCTTCTTGTAAAAAACCTGCTTTAATTTAGTTACATTCTTTATAAGGTTACATTTTTGTTGACTTTTTTCTTTGTTTGTTTTCATGAGTCCGTATCGTAGTAGGAGTAGTAGTTTTATTTTTCTTTGTGAGATAAAGGTAAGTCAGCCATCTACAGAAATGAAAGACTTGAATATTTTAGCAAGTTAATTTCAGTAATGCGAGTGATACTAAAATGTAAATTCTTGAGATGTAGTGAAACCCAGCACTGAAGGGATATTTTTTGTACCCTATGGTTTTACCTGTTGATCCCCATGCCCGAAAGATTGTAGCGTGTTTACTATCTGTTGTAACAACTTCATGAGCATAGCTCTAAGACTACATCCCCACCTCAGCCATCGCTGTGTGTTGCATAATAGCATACAGTGTCTATAGGCAGTAAAAGCTAAGGGAACCCTGCACCTGTAGCTCTTACAGATACTTCATGTAAGAGCAGTCAATTTCTTTCCTTCAGATAATTATTAAGTTAATGAGAACACACTCTGTTGTAAAAGTACTAACAAAAAATGTGGCTGTCATGCAAATAATGCAATAAACTATTGTGCGTCCCACCACCAAGACAGTCATTCTTTAAAGATGGAAGTCAAGTTTCTGTATGCCTTTAAATGCCAGGTAAACCAGCTCATTCACAATTATGCTTCAGCCACCCACTGATGTACATACTGATGTCTGTTTCTGGTTTTTGTCAGTGATATTGTGCAAAAGGCAAAGCTTTGTGTTTGTGCCATAGGCAGTGATATGCATTGTTTAACTGCCACTGATTTCTCACCAGTGGCAGCCTAGGGCTGTAGTCTGGCCGTAATCATCATGGAGTATGGTAGTTCCCATTTTGCCTTTTTAAACTTGACATTGATTCTTGGCAGTAACTGGTCAGTACTTCATTGCAATATCCACTTGTAGCCTAGTTGTAGCAGTGGGTGTAAGTCATCAGAGAGTTTACTGGTTAGAAAAGAGATGAGCCATCCTTGACTGTCGGGGAGTAGTATAGAAAGTGGTGCTTTAGAAGTTTTGGTGGAAGCTTAAAATTTGAAGGAAGTAGACAGGTTCTGTAATGTAATGACCCTATGAATGAACTTATTTTCCTTTTTCTGTCTGGACCTCTTGCCCCAATAGCCGAGTGAGCTTTTCATGCTGACCATCTTCAAAAGATCCATTAAAACTCATTCATTTGAAATTCCTCTTTTACTATTTGCACATGTCATTTTAATCACTGATCTTCATGTGTTTCAGTAATTTGTGCTGTATCATGATATAATTAGTTAATAAACACACCAATAAACCTAAATTTGAATATCCACATATACCTCTATCTGGGCAACTGTTTGTTGTCTGACACTTATGAGGAACATCTCCTCTCGGACTTAAGGAGCAATACTTTCTGAATTTCATAGGAATAAAAATTAGTGACCCAAAGGCATGTTTGTATTGACTCAACAGACATTTCTTCCATTTGTGGTAGTGGTTGCTTTCTCAGCAAAGATGTTTCTTGATCAGGACTTAGTTCTTTGTGTTTTCTGGGGTTCCAGATTAGATATCACACAAGGCTGTCTTGACAGCAAAGGTGCTTTTCTCCATCATTTCTGCTGATATTATGATACTTCAACATGCAAGACTTCATAGGTTCATAGGTAGGTACTACGCTATCAGCCCTGGGGCCTGTATAAGCCTAGCCAAAAATGTACCCTGGCTTTCGCCACCCAAGAAAATTATTTTCCTGTGCCCCTGTCGAGCAAAGCCACAGAAGTGATCCCTGGGGTGAATTTCCTATTTCCCATCCAATCATCAAGATTTTTCTTGAAGAGTGCTAATGAGGAGCTCTGTTTGACATAGATATGTAGTCTGTTCCAGAGTATGGGAAGTCTCTGGGACAGGAATCTATCCCTCCAGCATGTTCTGTTTATTGTGGTGACAAGGTTTAGGTCCCTAGAGTGTGTAGCTCGGAGGGATTGGGATTTCTTTAAGTGGAGCATGTCCAACAGCTCTGGGTTTGACATAGCTTTGTATGTTAGGCAGAGATCGCCTCTGAGTAGGCAATATGCGATGGAATAAAGCTGGCGTTTTTTGAGACGGTCTGCGTAGGGCTTCTGTTTGAGGCCAGTAATCCTGTTTGTGAGGTATTTCTGTGGCCTTTTCAGTTGTTGTAGATGTCTTGTGAGGTACATACCAAAAGTGGCGTTGTACTCTATAATTGGTCTAATGAGGGATGAGTAGAGGGGAACAATGACCTCTTTTTTTCCCGGATGAGAAACCTTTTGTGATGAGGTGAGCCACATAGAAGGATTTCCTGACCACTGTGGCGATGTGATTATCAAAATTTATCAAAAATTATTTCATTTGGAGAAATTTTTTCACTGCCACAGAAGCCTTTGTAATCAAGCAATGCAGTCCTTAAAAGAAGAGTTTTCTCTGTTCCTTTTTTTTCATTAGAGAACTAGAATTGTGCAAAGACGTGTCAAATAAGCAAAAGAAAATGTTTTGTCCTTTTGTATCTATTGCATCTATATTCAGTCAAGGTACAAGGATTGTGGTATCCATCTTGAACCACACTGCATTTAAACATTCTATGACTCAAGGGGTTTGTCCCATAGCCTCAGTCAATATCATGGAGTAGGAGACATGATCACATTACTCTGTAATTATAACCTGGAAGTGCACATGCCTCGCGCACACACACGCACACACGCACACACATGCACACACACACACACACACACACACACACACACACACACACACACACACGCACACAAAGGGATATGGGGTGGAGAACTTGATCCTTAAGCCTTGCACATTGGCAAGGAGTACTTGTACTTGTGCCCTGACTTTGCCACTGACAATTCTTTTCAAGGCAGGACATCTGCTGGGGGGGCAGACATGAAGTTCAGAGAAGGTAACTTGCTTTCACTTCCTCTCAGTCAAAGGATTTAACTGAGTCTAAAATGGAAGCTGAATCCTCAGTAACCTTTTTTTCTGCAGTTGACAAAACATATGTTATAACCCATCAATAGAGTTTTTTCTTCTCTAAGCAATGTTCAGTTTCTCTTACTTTTTTAACAAAATTTCAAGCCATATATCATTAAGATTACAGCAGAGGACTTCTGTAGGGGGGGTTCATACCCCACAATTGAGAGAGGGTCACCTTGAAAGCATTTAAGGTGGCAGCTGAAATTATTTTGATAGCTCCATTCGGACTAAGGCAACCATGGTTTTCCTGTCTTCATCAGCATACTTCTGTAGATCCTTATTGAACTCTCAGGGGAGATCTCATTTCACACATAAAGGCCAACTCTACCATTCTGTCCAGCTATCTTTGCATTTCCTCATTTTACATGCTAGAAACTACCATTCTGGTTTGTAATAGCTGAGATGTCTCTACAGGTGTAATTACAAATTTCAGTGATGACAGAACACCGTCCACTGGAAAGTTCATAGGTTCATATGTAATTGCTAGCCATATAGACCAGGAAACCACTTAGGAGAGTGATCCAGTTTTGTAGAGCACTGCCTGGTCACTCAGAGCCACACAGCAGGTAAATGGAAGCTGGGGGTATCAAACTCTGAACTACAAGAAGCAGCTCATTAACAGCTCACCACTGTAATCCTGTGACCCCAGCCAGAACATCTTGCAAAATGCAAGAGTTTATATTTTTCAAATCTGTCTGTGTGTTTCTCCTTTTCATGTACCATTGTAACCGTTTTTTAGATGATGCTAGATTTACCCACCGTTGGTGTAGTTTGGTCATGAGGGCGAAGCCCGAGTGACCAAACAAAGACAACCGTGTGTAAATCCAGCATTACCCACACCCAGAAGTGGGTTAATGTTATTATACAATGACATTATTTAAGAAAAAAAATACTTACTTTTCTTAAATAATGTCCTTGTATAATGGCGCTGTGCTGTCCTTCTGCTGCTGGACAGCTCCGCTTTGCCATTGTTGATGTACTGAGCATGTGTTTGGAACTTACATTCCCATGCATACCCAGTACATCAGTGCTTGGGAAATTAAGCAATGGAGAAAAGAAGATCTCCATTGCTATGCCTTTTTTTTTTTTTAACCTTAAAATTGAAGAATATATCAACGGAAAAAAGTCCGGGCAACCGGTTGGGCTGGCCAATCAGCGTGCTCATTTTATGATGTTACTGGCCAGTCATTGTATAATTGACATGTTTTTATTTATATTTTAAGAAAGGTGTTAATGTTTCTATCAAATGCAATTGGAAGTCTGTAGTACTAATATTTGAACACTGCAAGAAAGACCCAGCCAAGCTAAAGTCTTTACTGTGTAATACACTGAACCTCTTCTATTAAAGTTCTGTGGGATATTTGCAAATGATATCAAGGACATACCAGTTTTTCAACTACATGGCATTTGAATGTTCAACACTGTTTACTTTTTAATGAACCATTCAACAGGCAAGTAACTATAAACTTAAGAAAAAATGGTAATGTATTACTTTAGTATTTACTTTTTGCATAGTTGTGTTTCTTTTTCATTTGGATGAGAAATGCTAAAATGTCAGTCCAAATAATAAGCTCTAAAACTGGCATTTATCTCATTTTCACTGCTTGCTTATGTGTATGAAATGGTTAATTCTTGTATGACATTGTTCGTAATTGTTGATAAAAATATCTTAAGAATTAATTGTTGCAGTAAAATGTGACAATTGTGCCATTTCTGAGTAGCATATTGCATTTAAATTATTAATCCTTGTTCATTTATGGTTATTTTCATACTTTGTCAGGACTTTAAATTGATTAAACCAAGTAACATTATAAACTACTAGACTGCTTTGTATTCCATAATTGCATGACGGACCTAATAATGTTCTTCCTGATGTGTGACTAGAAGTACATTTAATCAGAATTTCTCAGTCAGATTGCACTTCTGCAAGAATGCCGATTACTTATTAGGAGACTAAATTAGAGGTTATTTGTATTGTTTCTAGGCTAGCGGTGAAAGAGTTCATCTGGTGATTACCAGAGCACGCAGACAGAACACAAATGGTATCAGGGAAACAGGACTGCATAACAATATTTGCCAGTACCAGCACCCTTCTCAACAGCTGTATCAAGGCAGGACAGGGTCACATAAGGTAAGAAATTAGAAAGCACATCTTTGAATATACTGCTAAAAGCAAGAGTGTTATTTATTTAGTTTTGCTTTTTGAGAAAGATGTAATGACTACGAACATCAATTACCTTGCATATTTGCTATGATTGAGTTTCCTACACATAAATATATATTCGGACATTAGCAGCTTCTGGTTTGGTTCCCATTATTCTTAAGTGCACTGTCAATTACTTTATTGTATTTAAAAATCTTAATGGAGCTTGCTTGATAGCACCACACCAGAAGATACATTCTCATCAATGAAAGCAGTGTAATATAGGCCTGTCTGATTGCGGATGTTCACTGTCTGCATGATTGTATTTTGTAGGACTTGTCTCAGACTATTACTTGCCAAGAAAAGCAGATCCTGATAAAAAAAGAATCCCACGAATCCCTAGGAATGACAGTAGCTGGAGGTCGAGGTAGTAAAAGCGGTGAGCTACCTATCTTTGTTACCAGTGTCCAGCCGCATGGCTGCCTTGCTAGAGATGGCAAGATCAAGCGTGGTAAGATGTTCTGTTGTGTTTAAATTAAAATGCAATCTACCACATATACAGGCAGTGTCTCTCTTGCTTCATACAGTCCTGTCCGTGTTAACTGCTATACTTTATTAATCTAATTTCTCTATTTAGTATTTGAACAGTATATTTTCTCGTACAATCTACTGTGATAGATGTTAGCCATAGTTGTAGTCAGAATGGTCAGAGTAAAGTTTGTATAATTTTGCTGGACCTAACAGGCCAAAACCCCTATTTTGCAAGCTGTCTAAAAAATGTTAAGAGAATGGACAGTTGGTATCTGTACTGATAAAAGGCAAAAGAAGGTAGAAAAGGTATAGGTAAAAAGGTAATGAGAAATAGAAAACATATACAGGTAGGGCTACTGGCAAATGCAAACATGACCTTGATCAATGAGAGAGGAACAAAATGGGAATTAAATGGTGCAGTAGTGTTCCTTAAGAGCAGGGCTGTATGAATGGTGGGGCAGAAGGGATGGCTGCCCTGGGTACCTTTTGACATATGCAACAAAAGGTAAAAAAGCAAGTTTGAAAATTTACAAACTGTGTTTAAGTGAGTGATTATTGACAACTTGTAAACTGTTCTTTTATTAAAAAAAAACAGGAGCAAGTTATTAGGTTGCTAGATAACAAATTTATTTCTTATAAAGTTGGTGTTCTGTAATGCTTAATGAAAGCACTGAAAGTTAATTAAATATGGTTATTAATATAAGAAGCTAATAACAACTTGCAAGCTGGCATTAAGCATTATTTAAGCATTATCAGTCACAATCACTTAAACAGACAATGCGTTGAATGCTAAATGGATGTGTTGCCCAGGATACCTAACTCCCTTGCTACTGCTATGCTTAAGAGGTGGTCATAAAATTGTCTAGCAAATTGTTTCGAATTCAAACTAACAATCAAAAAGGTGAGGAAGAAAGAGTAATGGATATGAGAAAGCAGAGATGGCTTAGTACTGACCTTAGCTAGTTGTAAAAGCAAGTCCATAGCAAGACATAACATTTTTTGTTCTTGATAGCCATGAACAATGTTTACTTGAAGATACTTTTTGCAGTACTAAACCTCAGACATTGGTAACCACATAGAAACTGTTCTTTTAGTCTATAACTGGGGGCTTATGTTCTATGGCATCACCCTTTGATATTCGCTAACTTTATAATGGTAACAACTCATCACCTTCATCTTCATTGGCTGCTTTTATGTCTACGTCCACTGATGAGTCTCTGCAGTTTCATAAATACAGCTGCTACAGCTGTGTGCCATTCCTCTTCAGTGCACTTTGTGCGCCTGTCTGCTTTCATTAATAAGCATTTAGTTTATAAAGTTTTTTTCTTATTTATATGTTCTTTGTATCTTCATTTCCCAAAGCAGGTATAGAAAATGTATAGTCAAAAGGACCAGTGTAGCCTGTTATACCTGTTATGTCTGTACTACTCTATGCTTTGTCAGTTTTCAGTACATCCACCCAGGTACTAGGAAGCTGAACATAAATTGTTGGATGTTGAGTCCTGATGCAAATGTTCAAAGTATGAAGAAAAAAAGCTCAAGATTCCTCATCTGTATTACATTATTTTAATATACATTACTTAATATACTGCTGTCCATCCTGAACATTTTGTAACTGTATCATTAGAACAGATGGTAGTTATTCTGTCCACAAAAGTCCATGTTATTACAAGCCATGTTACCTCAAATGGCTAGATGTGAAATTAACTCCCATATTACAATTTTAGTTCTTATGCCATTAATGTTTTCAAATGTTGATTAGACAAGCTTTTTGTTTTTAAAAAAATCCATCTAAATTGCATTAGGACAGTTCAGCCCTTTGGACATTTTCAATTGCAAATTCTGAGTTTACGGAGAGGCATTTCTTCTTTCTCTGAACATATGTATGTATAGCTTATGATCATCAGTTTGTTGGTACATATACAGGTTCAATCAGTATCCAGTAAAAATTACTCCTGTTGTCCTTTCTTCTATTTTGTATGGAAGACCATGCTCTGTGGACTTTTCTTCACCACTTCCATTAATTTGGACTCCTCATGTGATAGCTATTTCTTCCCAACAAAAAATGTCTTGTTTTTTATGACTGGTTGGCCGTAAATATTTGTCATCCCCAGTATACCTCTCAACTGTACAAATTTTCACAGATTGTCCAGATTTTTGCCTTATATTTTTAGTCCGTTTTTCATAAAATTGTGTTTTTTTCTGGAAAAATATGTGGCAAATCATTAACAATTGAAGTTAGAAAATGACAGACATTTGAGTTTCAGACTTCATACCTTTCAGAAAATTCATGCTAATGCAAAACCTGTTATTCTATCAACGTTTTAAGTTTTTAAGAACAATATTTTAAAAAATGTCCCTATTTTGGGCCTTTTTCCCCAAACATCTTTATTAAATTTATACATATGACAAAGGCAATCTACATTTATATAAATGAAAAACATAAAAATTAATGATATCACTTTAGTTACAAACAGTTTACATCACAGACACCATTGAAACAATTGTACTTGTAAACATTATATATCACTTATAAACCATCCAGTCTATGTCAGTTAAGCATTATATAGCTCATTCAAATCCTGCCTCTTAAACCTCGTTCCTGCTCTGCATATATTGTTCTCACAATTCCCATTTTTTCCTATCTAGTTTGCTCCTTCCCTTTTCTACAAATCGCAATTCCCATTGTTTTATCTCTGTTACTATATTCACTACTTCTAGTAAAGTTGGTTTAGACTTTGATTTCCATTTTCTAGTAATTGCTTTTTTGGCAGCCATCGTAATTAGACTAAGCAAGGCTTTACTATGTCTAGGCAATTCTGATTCTGGAGCATAACTCAAAAAAAAATTATCTCCCCAGACAGTCCAATCTGCTCACCCAGCATCACCGACAAAGTGGTTAGCAGGGAATCCCAAAAGTCTGCCAGCTCTTCACACTTCCATAAAAACATGTTTCCAGCCACTTCTTTCTTGCCTGTCACACCTCCAGCATTTACTATCCACCTGCGGAAAAATTCTTTGAAGTTGACTTGGGGTATAAAAATACCTATGTAAGCACTTCCAGGCAAAGATCCTAAATCTTCTAGACTTTGTTGCGTATTTGGGAGATATGCATATATCCCCCCATTGTCTCTTTGTGAATTGCTGATCCAGTCTGTCTTCCCAATCCTTTCTAAGCTCCTCTGATTGATTCTTATAATTATCATGCAATATTTTATGTGCTTTACTAATTATTCCTTTTTTAATGTCAGCGTCTGTTCTAGATTTACTAAAAACTCTACCAGTGGTGGTCTTTCATTTAGGACCCCCGTTTCTTTCTCTTTGCCTATATTCTTATATCAGTCATTGATAGGGAATCCTGCAGCCGAAATAAATTATTGGCCTCTTCCCATTCTATTACCTTTCCCTTTCTAGTTATTTGCTCCCAATACCTTGGTTCCTTTGCCAGTTTTCTCCAATAAATTCCAGCCCCCTCTTGCATATTATTTATATCCCTAACCACAGTAATCCCTATCGCAAAATCTCTTTTCTCCATTCTCATGCTGGTTTGGTTCTTACAGAACACCCTGCTATTTTATGAATATAATACTTTGTATGATTTTTGTTATTCTCCTTAAGAGTTTGCATCCAAAATCCCAATCTCTCCTTACTTCTTGAGCTTCCTCCCTGTGTCAGCGTCATTCCTTTCCACTTTGAATTATACATTTCTGCTTGTGCTCTGTAAAAGAACCTTAATTGTGTTGCTCTAAAATACCCCCTCGAATTAGGTAATTCTAGTCCCCCTTGTTCTATTAGTAGAATCAGCTTATCCCACTTGACTCTTGCTGTCTTCCCTTCCCAGATAAAATCCTTCATCTCTTTTTTAATTGTTATCCACAAATTCTCCTCTGGTTGATAAAAATATGTGTGACCTGTGTATAAGACTAAATGTACTAAAAACATTTTAATGGCTTGTATCTTAGTATCCATATCCATATAACAAAACTTCCAGTTTCTCAATGTTTGTATTATCTTCTGTTTAGTCTCTTCCCACATATCCTTAGTTGCCAACACAGAGTCATTTGTAATCCATACTCCTAAATACTTCATTTTATCATGTCCCCATAAATACGGATATTGTTGGACCAATTCATGTGTGGGTACATAATTTACCACTGTTGCCTTTATTTTAGCTTCATTAATTTTATATCCTGAGAAGATTTGAAACTGTCTTAAAATATTCCACAACACTGTAATGTCCCTTTCTGGTTTTGTTATGTATAAAATAATATCATCTGCAAATAGAGCCAGGTTTTCCTGACTACCATATCAATTATATCCTTGAATTTCTGAGTCCCTTATTTTCTTTGCCAATGGTTTTAAATGTAATGCAAACAACATAGGGCCTGTTTTGGGCCTTTGTCCCACTTTTATTTATGACTTTGTGCACATGTCTTGCTCTAAAAGGTTGAGAGGTATGATTCCCCAGGTCCCCAGAACTGATTTCTGCCTTCTGTTCTCAATCATTAGGCTGTAGACATGCACAAGAAATTCTTCTGTCCTTCCCTGACTCTTTTCTTCAGACCACTGTTGCCTGCTCCCTCCCATAACATTGTCACTCATTAATATTCATTAGTTCAGGTGCTGAATTGGGCAGTCCATCTGCATTTTGATGAACAGTGGCCATGACATGTTCTGGTTGGCCATTGCATTTTCTGGTTGTGCCTGTCTTTCTTTTGCACATGATTTCAAATTAACATGTCAGGGAAGGACAGAATAATTTCCCTCACTTTCCTGTTTCAAAAACAATCTGAAAGTGCATCTCAAAACTCACTGGCTATGCCCATGCTCTAAACCTGACTATTTCAAGAGTCACTAAAAGTACTCTGATCTTCCCATCCCATCTACTCATCTAAAGAAACTTTTTCCTTATAAAACTAGTTCTACTAACTGTCTCTAGAACACCTAATCTATATTACTTTCATTTGCTATGACTGTATTCTACACTGTAAATTTTGGGATTTTAACTGCATCCTTTGTTATGCCTGTATTCTTCACTGTTAATTTTTTACTATGATAACCTGTAATTGGCACTGTAAATAGAATTTATTTGTTTTCTATATCCGTAGATAGAATTGTGTTAAATTCATTGTCTTACCTAGGAGCTTATCTCCCCGGGCCTCTACTGAAAATGGACATGTATCCAGTTAGACTAGCCCGGTAAACAAATGTAAAATAAATAAATAAATAAAATGTAAACCCATAAATTGTTTAATTAACAAGAAAAAAAAGATTCCTTTCATGTTTCTGTCTCAGGTGTTCCAGACATGAAAGGTCCATAAAATGTACTCCCACAGAAACAGCAGGGGAATTTTCTCCTGTCTTGATCTAATTTCCTCTGTATAAAGACCACCTTAGATCTTCCACAAAAAAGGACATAGATGTTTTTACCCAGCAATTATAGATGTACATCATGTGCAACTTAAATATGGAGCTTTTCTGCCCAGGCCTCCACTGAAAACGAGTTTTACCCAGTTGGATTTTTCCCAGTCAACAAAGATAAATAAATATATACCAGCTATACCACAGTACTTGTTATTAACTGCTTTCACATACATCGTGCTCAGAACACCAAAGTTAGCCACTTACTGTGTACAGTGCAGAAGTCTAACTGTGATGAAAAGTGAAAGAAGTTATGTCAAATTTGTTACTCTTAAATATACCACAACACCCCACACACACACGCATCTGTATGAGCATAAGCCACAACAATGCTCATTTTATACCAGTTTCAGCAAATATCTTATACTTCTGCTATCACACCAGATCAGTGACTGTTTATTAATGATGAAATAAAAGCAAGAGTAAGTTACTTTAATCACAGACTGCCTCCGTAATCATCCGCTTTACTTTACTGTGGCCATTTTTTCACATATAAAGTATATCTTTGCTTTAAAAAAATGCATAATAGTCTTGCAAACCCAGGTTAATGACTATTTAAATTGATATGAGAAAAGAGTCAGTCATTTCATCCATGTTTGTTTACTTTAACATCCAGCTGGGCTTTGGATAGGCCTTCTCAACCTTGAACAATGCTTGTCTCAGGCTTAATTTGGCCCTTCTTGTACCTTTCTAGCATCTGTGAAGCAGTCACTAATTGTCTTTAGTCAGGTAGCAGGGCATCCTGTGTAAATCACACACATCCTTCACTCTGCCTCTCTCCCTGTGTTCGTCTTTCTTAAGTGATATCCAAACCATGTATTGAAAATCGGACATCCTGTCACATGGATGAACTTAAAAGTAAATGCCATTATTTGGTATGCATTAACATTTTACTCTACTAGTCACAGTGCCATCATGGTCAGAACAAAAGCAGCATTTACATATAATTCTTCACCATCATTACCATCTTGGTCAGACTGCAGTACTGATAATTAGGCATATGCTCTGACCCTGTAAGAGTCAGTTACCAGAAGTTATACTACTCTGAAGGTCTTCACCAGGTACTATCAGTGTACTCTGGCATCATTTGAGCAAAACCTCTTCCAGTGTTCTGCTTTATGATATACATCATTACAATGGCTGACCAGCCTGCAGAACCAGTTTACTCACTCTCTAGCTGATGTTGTACAGAAATTGTCAGCAGGCCTAAAACTAATTCTTACCAATAGCTGAATCTTAAAATACAGAATTTCTAAATGCCTTGTGGGGATCAGCATCTTCGGACTGCATATGTCTGTATCTCTGAAACAGCTTAAACCCAACAACTGGTCTTTGAACTCCTTTTACCTGAATCAATGTGTTTGAGATCTGAAAGGCTGCAGCAAAAAGCTAGATTAGTTGCCGTACTTGTGCAGCCATGTGTTAGCCAGCAGCCAACACCGGCACACAGGCAAACACATCTATATGTGACTGTGCTGACCCTGAGCTGGAGATCATCCTACTTTGCTTCCATTTCAGTATGCACTATGACATTGTTGGTGTTATTGTTGTTTTTGTTGTTATTATTGCTGTTATTATTATTATTATTATTATTATTATTATTATTATTATTATTGGCAGTGCCAACTCTTCTTGCCTGAACCACTCCACTGTTAATGATTATCATAGAAAAAATATATTTGGTTTGACTCGACATGTGAACACTACCAGTAAGAACTGAAGACAGCAGCAACTCGAATAGGAAAGCAGCATGCACCATTGACTCACTCTTAGCAGGAGTCCTGCTTGCATCTGGTCTACTGGCCTTATCTTTTAACTGCACAAGTAACCATGAATTAATCTTTGCAGTCTAGGTTGCCATCATTCACCTCCCCAAACCTCATTGCTGCAGTTAAAGTAAACATTGTTTTTGTAAACACACAAACGGAGCTCAGGAGCACGCCAGGGTCAATAAGGTTCCTCCACATATACAAATGTTGCTGGAATAAATCGACAGGAAGGCAGTCCAATAGATGTAAAAAACTATTTAATTCAGAGATGTATAAAGAGAACTGGCAAGCGCTTTCACCCTTATGGGCTTCTTCAGACCAATAGTACTCCATGCAAAAACCATGTTTAAATATACATAATATGATGACATCATTTTCTGCATTCCATATTAATAAATTCATTCTAAGCATTATATATTCATTATAGTTCACTATGAACCTGGTGTAGAGAACACATATGATAAAACATATAAGTCTGAAGCATATGTATTTACAATTTTCTATTACAATGTAAATAAAAATAAAAAATATATATAATACGACACATAAACATAATAGATTTCATCAATACAAGAATATATTAAAAAAATATATGTATATATATCTTTGTAGACATATATATATATATATATATATATATATATATATATATACATATGTAAAAAAATATGCGTATAAAAACATAGTCAGTATTCAAATGTCTTGTAAAAAACCCACAAAGAACACATACATATAAGATATTTAAAAAACTGTCTGACTTTTAATTTCCTCCCTTTTAATATGGGTCTCATAGAAACGTTATCATTGAGACCTGGTTTTCTATCCGCCCTCAACTTTCTGATCCATTTAACCTCATATTGCTCCATAAAATTCCTCACATCCCCACCCCTCTGATTAGGTGTATTCACTTGCATTACCAAAAACTTAAACTCATGTTGTTCCGTAGTTTCAATAACATGCTTAGACAGTGCATTCTTACAGGATTTTATACGAATACTATACAGGTGCTCCCTAATCCTGTCTTTCAATCTCCTGTATGTTTTGCCGAAATAAAATGCCGAACACAACATGCAAGTAGCTAGATAAACAACATGTTCTGAGTTACAAGTAGCTCTAATTTTAAACTCAAAATACTGTGAGCTGAGGGTGTGTGTAAAGCATGCACTGGTATCTATATGCTTGCAAAAATTGCAGTTGTTACACGGCATAGTGCAGTAAAGTGTGGGGAGGGTCATAGTTATTCGAGTTTTTGTTTTTGTAAAACCACACTTATGTAGAACCTATCCGGCAATAATCTTCTAGGTTAACAGTTACTATTACTGGTAAAAAAAAACGCTTCTGAGACCCTTATGGGGAACATCCCCATAAATGAAGGTGTAGAAGCCCACTTAGGTTCATAGGTTCATGCGTGTTTACTAGGCTAATGACCACAAAGGCATTTTTAAGCCTAGCCATGCATCCCAAATCTCTGACAAGTTCTGATATCCTTGGTAAGTGTAAGCAGGGGTTTGGGAGATTAACCATTTACAGGTTACCTGTTTGCATCAGAGACATAGATGCCAAACCCACGGATTAATTTCTGGTTTCCAATCCAGTTGTCCAAGTTTCACTTGAATTTGGTTAGGGAGGAACTCTGCTTCACATGGATGGTGGGCCTACTTCATAGACGCAGTAGTCTCCGGGATACATACTTATCTCTCCAGCAGGACCTATTTATATCACAGCCAAGATTTAGGTCTTTAGAAAAGGTTATTCTTGTGCTGTTTGTTTTGCGGAAATGCAGGAGGTCCATCAGAGTGGAGTCTGACAATGCCCTGTATGCCAGGCATAGATCTCACCTCAAAAGTCTGTAGGAGACCAAATACAGGGATAGGGCCTTGAGGCAGTCTTCATAAGACATTTTACTTATTCCCTGTATTCTTTTAGTGAGGAACCTCTGTGGACGTTCCAATTGTTGGATATGCCTGGTTAGTTACATACCAAAGGGGGCATTGTATTCAATGATAGGTCTGATGAATGCCAAATACAGTGGAGCAATGACTTCCTTGGACTTAGATGCCACGCCTTCATTTATAAGTTGTGCAGTATAGAATGAATACCTCACCACTATAGACACATGATGGTCAAAGGCTAGATTACTATCTATGTGTGTCCCTAAGTCCCTGACTACTGGGTCAACTCTAAAGAGTGTGTTGTCAATATGAAATTTACCAGGGATGGATGACTTCCCAAAGGATACTGTTATGCATTTCTTGGCATTTAGTTTTAGTCCATGGCTCTGACATTACTTCTTTGTCTGTATCAGCCCCTCCTGGAGAACATTTCGGTCAGTGTGAGATTCAATGACAGCTCCTAATTTGCAATCATCTGCAAATGTAGTCAGCCAGAGACCACTGACATTGGCCTTGACTTCTGAGAAGTAAATGCTAAAAAGGAACGGTCCAAGGATTGATCCCTGAGGGACTCCACTTGTGACTGGCCTCTTTCTAGAGGACCATTCCCCAATTCTAACTTCCTAGGCCTTGTCTGTGAGCCAGATGGCTATCCAATGGGTGACGTGTGGGTTTGTACCTTTGAGTTTGTCAACAATGACTGAATGAGGTATTGCGTCAAATGCCTTGGCCAGGTCAAGGTAGACAGTGTGATCAATTTTACCCTCACCCATTGCTCTGGTGACCTTCTCAAAGAAGTCCACCAGGTTGAGTAGGCATGATCTGCCCTTGACGAAATCAAACTGGGTTGGGTCCAGTGTCTGGAGGTTTACTATATCTATGTTGATCATCTCCATGATAATTCTTTCCATGACTTTATATATAAGACTAGTGAGACTTATGGATCTGTAGTTTCCATGGTCTGTAGATGGCCCACCTTTTGGGATGACTGTTGCCTTTCTCCATTCATGAGGCATGAAACTTGTTTGGAGGCTACAGGTAAATAGTAATTCCAGAGGCCCTGATAGGTCATGTTTCATGCTGTTTAGAAGGCATCCTGGAATATTGTCTAGGCTTATTGATGCAGTGTTCTTGGTCTTAGAGAGAGCATTAAGGACCTGTTCCCTCGTGTTAGTAGGGGTAGTTATATTTTATATTTTATGAGGGAAGGTTGAGGGGGAGAGAGGGGTAAAGTTGGAGCTGAATTTATCAGCAAGAAGGTTTGCTATGTCTTCTGGCTCAGTATAGGTGGCTCCATTTACAATGAGCTCTGCACACGATTGTGTATTGCCTTTGAGGTTGCGGACATAGCTAAAGAATGCTTTGTGGTAGTCTTTGGCCTGGGAGGCCAAACCTACCTCAAATTTGGCTTTGGTAGTCTTTATTTGCCCTCTGAGTTGTTTGTTTAGCTTGATGAGAGTGCTTTTATCTTGCTGGGTGCTGCACCTCCTATTTTTTGCCATGGTTTTCTTCCTCCTGTTATACAGCCTATTGATTTTGTGATACCACCAGGTGGCTTGTTTTTTGAGTTAGTGCTGTACTTATTCCTGGTGGGTACAGTTGCCTCTATGCAGCTATTAGCATGCTTGTACAGGGTTTCTGTGAACAGTTCTGCATAGGCAGCAGTATTCTCAGGGTTTATGTGGGGCTTGAAATTTTGCCAGGTTCTCACTTAATAGCAGGAGGTTAGCCTTAGAATACTTCCTGAATATTCCAAGTTTTGCTGGGGGTCCAGGTTTTATTTTTACTTCAAAGGAGACCATTTTGTGGTCTGACCTTACCAGGGAAGGCATTACAGTAGGGGGTGTGCAGCACTCTCCCATATTAGTGAGGACCAGATCCAGTATGGTTGCACCCCTGGTTGTTGTATTGGCTATCTGGTCCAGGGAGTTTGTGTTTACAAAATCCAGGAATCTCTGTGCATCTACATTTGGTGTTGTGTAGGATTCCGAGTTAATAGTGGGGTAATTAAAGTCACCCATGAATATGGTATTGGGTTAGATGGTTAGTGTTTCTAATAAGTTTAAATACATGGTATGGGTTTCCTGGGTCTTAGAGAGGGGACCTATAGCTTGCAAGGAAGTGGTATTGGATTTTGCTTATGGTGATTTGAACATGGAGCAGCTCAAGTGCATTGTCTTGTTTGACTAGCCTTGAAGTATATTTATCTTTGGTGTAAATAGAGACACCTCCACCTTTAGTCCCTGCCTGTGAAGTACCTGACCTAAATGTGCGGAAGGCATTATACCCTAGCACTGTTGGTGTGCTCTTCACGGCTTTAAACCCTGTCTCAGTGACTGCACAGATGTCAGCATTCTCTAGGGTAAAGAGAGTTTCTAGGGAGTGGATTTTTTTGTTTAGACTCCTAACATTGAGCAGTAATAACTTTTGATTTTCTTGGTTTTGATTTGCTATATCGGAAGTACTGTCATTTTTATGTAGCCTAAAAAAGGGGAAGACAGTGTTTTAGCTAATATTTAAAAGCTTAGAGGGGAGAGGTGTAGACCATCCCTGGCAAATTAGCATGATTTGTTGACCATCTCCTTCCTCGTTGACAAATATTGCACCCCTTAGAATGCCACCAGAAACTAAGCCAATTATTAAAGTCAATCATCTTTTGTTCATATTGTGGCATCATCTTTGGAGAAGGTAAAATGCTGCTCAATGTTACACTCATACCAGCCTGAGACACATATTTCGAGAACTCCATGATGTCTCTCTTCATATAGTCTAGGGAGGTATGTCTCATGTCATTTACTGCCACATGGACTATGACTGAGTCATATTGGTAATTGTGGTCCACAGCAACTTGTGAGACCCTTATAGGGAGCAGCCCTATAAATGAATGGCAGAAGCCCACTTATGAGACCTTTATGGGGAGGAACTCTGTAAATGCAGGGCAGAAGCAGCAAATGTACCTTTTTGTGAAGTTTGCCTCTCTTTTCAAAAGTGATATGACTATGGGGTTGCTTATTTAAGTCAGGAGCTATGCACCCCAGCAAACCACAAAATCTATAACTTTGTCAGGATATCAAACCCAACAAGACAACATGTCAACAAGTTTTACCCTTGATGACTAGAACAACATCCACATTTGTGAATACTCTGGATATTCTGCATCCTGTATTTACTGCCAGAATCAGAGCTTGCTTTGCACCCTTGGATTACATCAGAACTGAAAACTAAAATAATTAAATGTGATAAAACCTGGAAGTCATACACAGCAAAGAAAGTCACACAGGATTATTGTTGTTGTGTCTTTTGGCTTTTCCCGGTTAGGGGTCGCCACAGCAGAACTCCGGTCCACTAATGATTGGCAGTAAATTTTTACATGCCGAGTTGCTGGCCCTGATGCACAACCTTCAACGAAGGTACGCCCATTCATGCATGTCTCCACACAGAAGACGCTCTAGCTGAGAATCGAACAGGACAATGTCTTACTGAGAGGCAACATCACACAGGATTATAATATCTTTAAAGTCTTGCATAATCAACAGAAAAAGGTCACATAATCTCTTAACAACAGTACTTCACTTTCCTTCATGATACTGCTCTGCATTGTGAAAGAAAATTCTAGCATGTCTTCAAACACCTATTTAGCTTGTTTTATTATCACATTCAGGACCTGGGAATGATCAGTCTGACAAACGCATGGCAGAAGAGTGCTGTGGCTATTTCACTAATAGCATGTCCACTCTGTCTTCTACTACAAGCCAGCTCTACTAATCCACTTCTGATACACATCTTACTCAGTTGCATGCCTATAAATCATATTGCTATTATATGCAAACTGTTCCATTCCAAAATGTCACCAAAACAGGTGGCCTCCTAACTTAATATTTCTTTCTCACTACTGCAGCCATTACCAAACCTGTAACTTGGCTTAGTAATGAAGCTTATGTCCAAAAGTATTTTCCACAGTTCTGGAAAATAGCCATTACCATCTCTGTGTGCAAAGGCAGCCCTATCACTAAACTGCAAAACCACATGCCAGTTGATATAAACTATCTGGCAACATATTGAAATAGTTATGTATTGGACAGTTACAAATATCTCTGAATTTCTGTTTTCTTATCTAGTATCGACCATTAGTTTACATCACTAAACATAATTGTTTCTGCATTATTTAACCTTATTTAGTGTAAAAAAAGGAAAAAGTCAGCAGTAACCCGGTCACTAGCGGAGTCTATGTGGATCTATCAAAAGCGTTTCATGTAGTCTGCTGTGTACCAGTTGTACAAGCATTAATAGTCTCCTGTTTCACTGAAACTGAAACAGTTTTACTTGGTGTGGGAATCTAAGCCTCTACTGCAATATCAATGGAATGCTTTGGAGTGACAGGTAAATCTTGCAAAGGATACCTCTGCTGTGGAACAGAATCTCCATCCACATAAAACAAAGTTCATCCCTGTCCATATTAAGGAGCAACTTTGACCTAAGGATGGAAAATGGAAACTTTAGCCCAGGACTGCTGTCTGTACTCCTGATGGACAGAGGCAGCTGCTAAATGCTTTATCCCATGCGTGAGTCCCCTCATATTATCTCTGGTATGTATGATCTCAGTTATTCTCATTAGGATAATATATAATTATCTATCATGGGATGGGTAAGGCCAATCTATAACTAACTGGGATAGGTTACTTTGAGCACAAAAATGGAAAATGGCTAGGCTTAAGATGACCCTCAAGGGAAGCTAGCCTAGTTCTTACTTATGAAACTATGAATCCTAATGTGCCATTTTTCCAGTCTTAGTTGCTATCAGAACTCATCAAATCAAATGGTGCAAAAGCCTCTCTCCACTGGGGTCTGGAAGAGTGTTTGTTAAGACATATTTATTTATAAACAGTCTTCTTATAAAAAGTGCACAATCCAAATGTGACTTTACAGTACTTTGTATAGTTCCAGACAGCTCAGGCATTCATCTGCTCCTCCACTAAGCTTTTAGTAGCCTATGAACTTGGTTAGAGAAGGGGCAGAATGTTAAATGATACCTCACCAGCAGGGTATTAATGTACGCAGAGAGCCAGATCAATAGAAACAATCCTGCAGCATCTTGGCAGCATGTTAGTCCTTGTGAAACACAGACAGAAAAAATGCAAGTGGCCGTCATATTGTTTACCCTCACTAAACATGACTAATGCAACAGTTTAGCTAGCATGAATAAAACAAAAAAAAAAATAATGAATACGTAACATAAAAATTATCTCACATAATAAGTGCAGCAACAGTTACAAGAATTTATCATTTCCCTTCCTCTCACTAATCATGACCCTTTCCAAGTGTTAGTGAATATGAGAAAAAACAAATATAACAAATCTAACATGCTTAACTACATCAGCAGCAGCTATAAGGATGTTTGTGAGTGTGCGCCCATGCATCTCACTTTTTGTCTACATGTGAGAGACTCTCTGCATATACACAAGTGACTGCATGTGTGTGTGTGTGTGTGTGTGTGTGTGTGTGTGTGTGTGTGTGTGTGTGTGTGTGTGTGTGTGTGTGTGTGTATGTGAAATACTTATATAACATATTTTAGATGTAAAATACCGTCTCTAGTAATAATTACATATCCTGCAGCAACTCAGATACAATAGAAAAAGTAACTGTTTTACATCAAAAATTTTAAATAAATGTATGTACTACTATAAAACAAATTCAAGGGAATTTAGCAGATAGCCCATTTTATACGTGCAGTAATGCCTCCAGAGTGGGAGTTACAGGGGAACTAATAGACTTTCTAGTGGTGGGGAGGCACTCTGGCTGCTGCGTTGCTGAAACTTGCTAAGAATTTTTGAACCATAACATGATGGGGACTAAGCAATATGTCTTTAACAGTAAGAGTAGCAATTAGAATTTATTGGGTATAGAGATGCATTTTTTGGAATTAATAAATATAATTTATATGAATGGCAGCTTTTTCTCCTTTATATTGTTTGCATATGCATTTATATTCTTCTTTAAAGTGGTTGTGTAGCTTTTGTCTGAACTTTGTATAATTCCTCAAGGACTTTGTCTTTGCAGTGGGAATGCCATGTGACTGGGGCAATTTTTGAAAATTACTTTCCATTCAGGGTTTTAATGAATGGCAGTCATGGTATTAAATGAGTCCTCAGTAGTAAATTTGAGTGAGTGAATAATAGGGCTGCACTGTATGTGTGAGGCAAGTATTAGGCAGTAGTTCTAAATAAGGCATTCTAATTGTTATTCGGTTTAAATGTAGTTGAGCGCAAGTTGTGAAAGGAAGCCAGTTCCCCCTCTGCAGTGCAGTGCACTGCGGTAATACTCCCCTGTGACACAATGTGTAATTAAAACAGTATGTTTTGTTTTGTACTCTCTTTTAGGTATTAGTGCTGTAGAAAGAATTGGTGCAGTTATGGACACACAACATGCAGATTTGAGGATGAACATGTCTCTTACTGCTTTCCTGGCAACAAAAATAATGACATTGGTGAATTTGTATGAAAATTTGAACTGTTCCAAAGTTCTATCTGCCATGCAGTCAGTATGTGGAGAGAAAGTTGCAGATTGAAGATTATACAGCAGTACTTCTGTTGTGTAATAGAGGGAATTGTGAATATGACTTTTGGTGTTTTATTATTATTATTGTTATTACTAATTATTATTATTATTATTATTATTATTATTATTATTATCATACTTTTTATTGAAATTGGCTTTGTGGCTGTGTCTCTCTGTGGTTCTGTCATGTTCCTCCACCACTCAGCTGTCACCTACATCTACTGGGAACCAATCATTATGCAATACACAGTACTTCAGCACCTTGGACAGCTCATTGCTGAATACGCAAGATAATGAAAATTCATTCCTCAAAAACTCTTGCTTTTTACTTTTTTAAGTAAAATGCAACAGCAGTTCTGTATACATAATTACAGAATTATCTTAAACTAAAAGGAAAATAAAAAAATATATAAAAATGAATGTTTAATAAAGAATGCTTTTTATTTAATTGCTGTATAAAGTAAAAAAAAAATAAGGAATAAGAGGGAAAACTGCAAAGGAAATAGACAAGCTGATTTCAGAAAAACATTAGAGGTTGGTTTTGTTGATTCCACTTCTGCTACCTCAGTAACAGAATCAACAAAACCAATCTCAAATTCTTTTCTGAAATCAGCTTGTCTGTGTTTCTTTTGCAAAGTTTTCCCTCTTCTTCCTTATGTTTTACTTTTTAGAGTGACTCAATAAAAAGCATTTTTTATTAAAAAAAAATCTTTTTTTCATTTTTTTATTTTATGAATTCTAAAGCTGCAGTTAAGCACTAGGGACTGTCAGTCAGCCAGTTCCAAAAGCAAGTTAAAATAGTTTTGAATCTTTTTTAGTCTTTTGGTGAGTATGGTGAGTATGATTGCATTGTTTGTATAGAGTACAGTTGATGCTTGTGAGGTCTTTTGCTAACTTGGTGATGAATGTGGCAAAAAGCACTGGCTGCAGTACAGTGCCCCATGGAACACTTGTGTGGATATTTGTTGCATTTTAGTCAGTCATACTAATGGAAAAAATGTGCTTTCTGAGCAACTTCCAGTCACTTACAGTAGCATTCCATGCCTCTTAAACAGATGTCACTGTTACAACCTCTGAAATATCTGTAGGCTGGAAATACAAAATGGAATTACATTTGACAATGTTTGACAGCTTATAGAATATTTTATACCTCTCATTACCCAATTTATATATCCATATCACCTGGTGTCATTCACGCAGGCATCTGTATTCCTCCACAGTTAAACCACCATCTGAACATTCCTTGGCCTCATAAATATAGGCGTGCATTTTACTCAGTCCTGTGGAACATCCTGCCTTATCATCTTAGGTCTGAAGACTCAGTCAACATTCTTCACCAAGAACATCACCTTAGTACCCTGGTATCCCTGTGTAGTTACGTAAAATAGTGGCTGTGATTCCCTTCACTACCAATAATCCTGCACTACTTTACTGTCATACTATTTCAAAGTGTCCTGTGTTTCTGCATTATTGTATACGATTACAGCTGTTCTATTAAACCTCTTTCTCTCTCTCTCCCTCCCCCCATCTCTATCTACTATAGTGATACAAAGCACCTGTTGAACTCTCTTATATTGTGCAGCTTTCCTTTTTCTCTCTCTGTCTGTCTCTCACTACTTCCTCTGTTGCCTTTACCTCTTGCTTTGCTCACCTCCACATATTTCACATCATTTTCTTCCCATTTCTAGATGTATCTAATCCACCTCCCTCTTTCTCATTTTCTTAAAGACTTACTTTACCCATTTTGTTCTGTCCTGCTAGACCTTTTCACATATTGTATTCCTGCAGTATCTACTTCACTACCTTGGTATCTTCCAAAAGTTTCATCTCAGCTCCTGTAGTTACCTGCTTACTTTCTCTCTCTACCACCTACCATTAACACTACATATTCCTGTTTTCAGCTTGTTCTTTTTTGCATGCTGTTTACCACTGTTCCCTAATTGTGTGTCACTATATATTTGTATTCTTTATTAGATTTTATAGTAGTTTAGTCATATTATCTATGCTTGCATTAACATCACTGACACAGCTCAGAACCTTTTCTTAAAAATGCATGATATATTTTACAACCTGTATATAACATTTCTTTTGTAGCACTTGTTCTGCATTTTGTGTGTGTGTTTTGTATTCCTTCGTAGTTTTTTCTGTGTTTTATTAATACACAGTTTTCACTCTTTATTTGTGATTAGGCTTGCTTTATTTCAGCATATGAACTTTGTACTCCTTACTGCTTTAATTGTTGGAGCTTTTCTTTCCCAGCTTCCTATGTAAACTGATTTATGATCAGATGAATTGTCCTAGTAGCAAACAGAAATAAATAATAAAATAAAGTAGAGGGTGATACAGGGCATTACGTACAGGGGAGGTGCATGTTATGTTGCAATGTTAAGCAACAGTATGTGTTATAAAGTCTAGAACAGGCAGTACCTTTGCATGGTCTATGAGAAGACAGCCATTTTATTTTACCTAATGAGTACTTTAGCTGGTGATTGAATGTTTGTCATCCAATTCCTACCAAACATTTACACAAGTAAGCAGATTTCAGATAGTGTAGGAAAGTGATGGCCTTACAGAAAACAGGCAGTCTTTTATCTAAATATCTTAGGAAATTGCATAGATACCCTAGTATCAAATATTATTTCAGACTCAAATAAAATAAACTAAAATAGCATCCCATGGTGGAGGTAGATTCAAAGTAGCAGTAAGAGGGAGGCACTACAGTATTTCTTAATATGCATGTCCTCTTTCTCAGCTTTTGATCTGGTTAGTCTTCTGTTCAGACTAACAAGTGATATCTGTCTCTGGAGAGGTAACAGAAGAATGAGGCTCTTAAGATGCCAAGAGTATCATGAAAGTGGATTTGAACCCAGGTCTTGAATTAATATAGTCTGTATCTAAGGCTTCAGCTGTCTGTACGAGTAGGTTAAGGTCTGAAGTGGAGCATTCAGTGATGGACCTGGATTGTTGTCAACATTACCAAATAGATTACTGGGAATAGATCTGGCATAGCTTCAACAAAAGGCATAAAGAATGTACTAAAATGGCAATGTAGTGGTTCAGGGCAGCATTTTAAAGTCTGTTGTGTCCTGCTGATGTGCTGGGCATGATCCTGCATGCTGATAGTAAAAGTCATTATTTTTCAATTATGAAATGTTCCCAACATGGAAATATAAACCAAGAACTCACATGTACTATTTTTTTAATCACCATTCACACAGAGATCTGAATTAGTATGCATCAGTAGTAGTCAGTATTATATTGGTATTTTATTTTTTTTCCAGGTGACATTTTGCTAAGTATTGGTGGCATAGACCTTACAAATCTAAGTCACAGTGAGGCAGTAGCCACGCTGAAGGCTAGTGCTGCCTCACCCATTGTTGTGCTAAAAACTTTGGAGGTTCAGAATGACACAAAAAATCAAAGTGATGAAGAGCAGATAAGCATGAATAATGAAAATGACTGTGATGTCAGCTGGTCTCCCTCGTGGATCATGTGGTTGGGACTTCCAAGGTGAGAATCTGTGGCTTTAGTATTCACTCTGTAAATGACGTTTTATTGAAACATTTTAATGTTTCTGTCATCACGGTAACAAGGATTTTTTGATTTTCACACCAAGGCCTAATTCTACCTTGCTGTATGGTACATGTATTAAGATTAAAAATGACGTGCACTCACTGATGTACTCATATGAGAAATGTATACTTTGATAACTAGTAATATATCGAGCATACTGAATACAGTGACTGTCTTTGCCGATTAACTTGTATCCTTTTATTAATATAATTGGAAGATGAGAGACTGCATCTGTGATTCAGAGATGTGATATGAGATTTAGTGCAGAGTGCATAAGACTGATGTGAAGGGTTTTGATAAGAATATGTGTCTGAGTAATGCAGAGGGAAGGAGAAATCGTTGTGTCTTGGCCTTGGTATGCATTACATAAGCAAGTAAATCAGAAAGCATTAATCAAGCTAGTTCCTAATTCAGAGGACATTAGATCATGTACCTGACCCATCAGTAGGCATGCGGGTTGTGCTTCAAAGATCACAGCAACCGTCCTTGGTGAAACCCATGATCTGAAATTTAGTGAGCAATGTCAGTCTTGCAGGCAGTACAAGCACTCTGTTATTAACCTATGGACAAGACAAGGGCACCCAGTCATTTTATATTTCAAAATATACTGGCACTAACAATTGGCATATATACATGCATGCATATGCATCCATTACTGAACAGATTTTTAAAGACCTGTATATACATATATACATTCATACATATCCATCCATTACAACACAGGTTTTTTTTTTATCTATGTATGTGTACTTTGTCAAGATGTATCTATGGCCACTCATGCAGTGGTAGATTTACTGTGCACACAGGTGTACAACTGTCTGTTTATGCCAAACCAACAGACTCCTAGGCCAGCCGTGGCTGTGAATGTAGGCAGGTTTTGTAGGCGGTGTTACAAAAACAGGGATATAATGAGATGCAGATGCCATACATATATAGGAATAGAGACTGAGGTATGTAAACCAATCTTTTGTTTGAGTTGCATATTTAAGAAATGGTAAAATTTCAGCAGGGAAAGGTAGCTATGGGTTTCACAAAGGCAGATTAAAGGGCAGCCCAGTTTATGCTGCATAACATGAATCGTAGTGCATAATCCAGTCCCACAGTCCATGGAGCCGATCACAGTATTGTTGAACAGCTTCTTTGAGGTGGACATATTGTCTGTCTACTGGCAGCAGCATACACAACTCAAGACAACAGATACATTTGATGTGAAGAGCAGAACATCAAAATACCCACACTCCACACTGCTCCCTCTCAGACCTTTGAGGTGTACTTATCATCTGACTGTGATGAATATAACCAAGCATGTCCCATAGGCTCTAAACTGCAACAAGAATAGCTCCATGATATAAAATTCATAGCATAGGGCAGGTCCCTGAGCGAACACTCAAAAGATCAAGCCGGGAACATCGAACTCCTGGAAGCTCAAACAGGACAGAAACCACACAACACCTGCTTTTTTCTTTGTGGCAAGCCTCCCAGCACCCACAACACCCCCCTACTAATTATATATACCAAATCCACAATAGGTAAAGGAGCCATACCCAGATTCCACTATGCCGCGATCCTGCACATTACAAGCCCCATCCTGTTCGGCCTTCTGTGTTTTCAGTGTTTGCTTGATCTTGTGCAGTTCGCCCTTTAGAGCTTTTGATATTCTAATAAGGATCTCTAGGGACACATAACAGGAGGGTGGGTAATGCCATGCTGGTGAATCCAAATGGGTACAATGGAATACTGAGACCATTTAATACAGTATGTTACCATTTGAACACTGCAGTTCTTACTGTGGGCATTGAAAGTGCAGTAGAACTATATATAGGTACTGTGCCTGTTTTGTACATATTCATGATGTCCTGACTGAAGTCACTGTTACAGTATTCTTAGCATTTGTGTTTTTGACCACTAATTAGTGTCTGGGGTACCAAAGCTTTACTTTCCTGAGGGTGTACATCTGATGAATGACCTCAGCTCATATACTTTGGTGCATATAGGTGGATGTACACATGAGTACCCCAGACTATCTCGCTATCAGCCTTGTAGAGAGGTTATGCATCCATTGGACTCATTTTCACTGACTCGTTGGTACCATTGCTTGACTTTTTCACTTTTCAGTTAAGTGTCCCATTAAGGAACCTTTCTTTTTTCAAGATTTTTGATTGTGTAGATCATTTTTGTTAGATGTCAGCAATGAGGGTAGGTGCAAGTTTGGTAGGTAGATCCCATGCAAGGAGTTGCACACTAAATGCCTTTTTTTTTTTTTTTTTTTTTTTTTAGGTCTAGAACACAACTACAAAACCTGGTCCAGCTTCCAGTTGTTTGTTTCTAAAACCCTTATGTCAAGGCTTTTTCCCCTTAACACGTTCCTCAAAACTCAGTGCCTAAAACACCTGGCTCAAGCCAAAATGGCGGAATCCCCTGCATCTAACATCACCCTTCCACCAAGGAAGAAACTCAAAAGACCCTCAAGATGACTCACAGTCTTCCATACATTCTCTGTTGCCCACTACCAGGGATGTCAGATGTTACAGGACAGGTAGGGACCAAAAAAAAAAAAAAGGTCTTCAATATGGAACATCAGGCAGTTCCACATTAAACACAAATAGCTCCATGTTTGGCGATTTTTGATTGGCCCATATGCCAGTATACAAGCCATTCAAAAAAATCACACAGTGGATTCTCTTCTGTTCAGTGCTGAACATCAGGCAGTTCTGCCTTAAACAGAATTAGCTCTATTTTGCGATGTTTTGATTGGCTCGTATACCGGCATACGGGTCAATCAAAAAAAAAACAAAGCAGAGGCTGTTTCGCCGGGATTATAACCGGCAGTGCAGGACTCGGGATCAGGCTGCTGATCCTGGGACAGTCCCACTCAAATAGGGACGTCTGGCAACCATGCCTACCACTGAGATGCTGTCAGAGGCTTTTATGACTCCTGAGGCCTTGCAGGCAGTGGACACCTCAGACAAACCATGTCTTTTTTCTGAGGGTCCACATGGTGTTCCTCAGTTCCTAGTCAGGGAAGAGAATCCAGGCACTCCAATTGATGTTCTCCAAAGTTCTGAACCTCTGAGACTCGTTCAGATGGACATCACACCTAAAAATAAAAAGCAGAAAACTAAGCATGTGACCTCCCCTACAATTTCCAAAGAAAAAGAATGGATGGACTTTTCCCAAGGCTTATTTAAAACAGTCATGGCCGTGAAACTTCCTTCTTGTGTCCCAGCTGCCACAAGCCACACCGCAAAGGCACACTCAAGATTCCTGTTTGGCACACTCAAGATTCCTGTTTTTCTGAGGAAGAGGAACAGGATCTGGATTCTGATTATTTCCTGGACTGTTCCTCACAAATGCATTTCCCAAAACAACTTTTCTCTGATGAAGGGGATTCCCTCTGTCCTGATTTTGGGAAACTACTCAGAACATGACGAGACATTTTGAATGTCAGTCTAAGCAAATCTTAGATGTTCAAAAGGGATACTGCAGTCTCCTGGAAATGGTCACTCCAGCCCCTCCAGTACTAGTTGCATATCAGGATGCCTTTCAGTCTACGTGTTCAACTCCTGGTTATCAATCTTCTGCACCTTAAAGACCAGACAGATTTTACAAGGTGTAAACGACCAAAAACCTTAGAAGGCTACTGCCTAGGTGCTAGAGGTTGGATTAAATATTTATTATGGAAGATCCTGGTTTCTGGTCATTTATATCTTGGATTTTGTTATTGTTTTTTATTTTATTTGTTGTGAAGTAGATTTTACAAGGTACCTGATAAAAGAAAATACATCTATTAGAATCCTGTGGCTGACCCAACTGCTGTCTCTCTATTCTCGGACAACCCTTCTAAACTTGCTCCCCAGTGCTAATGCCCTCCCCTCTGACAAGGACAGTAGGGCTATGGATAGGTGGGTAAGAAGGTCTAGACCTGTGCCACCTTTGCACTCAGAGCTCTCAACTACCAGTCACAGATTACTAAATATTTACTATTTGTCCTACAGCCGGTGAATAAGGTCATGTCTAACCTATAGTCTACAGGCTCTAAGCAGCAAATGTAGATGTTACTGTCACAAGCAAATCAGTGTGGTAGTCATAGCATCAAATGCAGCTATGCTGTTGTGGACGCCTCTTCCAGGGCTGCAACCACAGGTTCAGTCATCAGATTGTATGTATGGTTGAGCAGCCAACCCATTCCTGAGGACATCAAATCTAAAATCTTAGATTTACCCCCAGACAAACAAAGACAAGTAGCAAGAAAGAGATTTTCAGACAAATCACATAGGGGATCCCCTTTGGGGAGGCCTCCTTTCAGAGGCAAAAACCTGTGATTGCCTTACCAACTACTCCCCTCCCCTCCTCAGTCCCTCCACCCCTCTTTCAAAAAAACTATCCGTCTCTGTCTTTCTGGGAAATGACAACCATAAGCAAATGGGTGCTGAATATTATCAAAGAAGACCATGCTATGTCATGGGAAGGCATCCCCTGTCTAAAGAGCCTTCCTTCCCCTCCACAAAACCAGCTCCCTTTGCTCGGCCATATCATTTAGGACTTACTGGGTCAGGGCATATTTCACATTTTTCCTTACCTGGGTGTCCTACCCATTCAAGTTCTCTCCATAGACTCCCTCCTTGACTGTTTTACAGTATGTCTCCTATCCATCCTAGGGTTTACAATCAACTTTAAAAAAAATCTCACCTCACACCCACTTAGGACCTGGTCTTTCTGTGTTTCAGGCTAGACACATGCAGAATGCTTGCCTTCCTTCCTTAGGAAAAAGTTTTCAGTCTGGTCACTTTTTTCAGAAACCTTTACTCAGTCTCTCACTGCACGATAAGGGAGATTCCATTCCAATGCTTCCTCTAGCCAGACTATGTATGTGGAAAATTCAATGCTTCCTGAAATCAGTCTGGTCTCAACATTCCCATTCCGTGGATACTCTGATCCCTATATTACATTGCGTTAGAAAGGATCTAATCTGGTTGGAAAACCAGGTCATGCTCAACATGGGCCTTCCAGTCAACCCAGCCCCACCCAACCAAGTTCTTTGCACAGATGCCTCGCACAGAGCATGGGGGCTTGAACAAGATCCCACTGAGTGCAGGGAAAATGGCCTTCCCCCCATTCTGAAAGAACACATCAACCTGAAAGAAATGAGAACCCTTCTGAAAGCACTGCAGATGTTTTCCCATTTGTGGAAACCAAGCTCAGTACAGCTGTGCACCAACAACACCACAGTTATATGGTAGCTGGACAAGTAGGGGGACAGCATCTTACCCGCTGTGCAGGCCTGCATAGGAGGCATTGCAACAAGCACACAAATGGGCATGACCCTGAAATCTGCATACATTCCCCTCAAAGGAGAATGTACTTGCAGATTCCTTAAGCATGTCCTTGGAGAACCCTCATGAATAGACCCTGAACCAAGTCTTTAAAAGAATAAGGCATCTGTGGGTAACACTTCAAATAGACCTTTTTGATTCACCAAAAAACCACCAGCTCACCTTGTTCTACATCAGGAGCCCTTCCCCATTAGCATGGAGGACAGATGCTTTCTCTGTCCAGTGGTCAGGGAAGTTCCTGTATGCCTTTCCCCCTCTGCCACTACTTCCAAAAATTATTCTAAAACTTCAAATGGAAGCTACAAAACTGACTCCTGGCCCCTTCTGGCCAAGATAGCATTGGTTTCCGCTCCTACTCTACCTGCCCAAGGGAAACTGTTGGAAAATGCCATTGCAACCAGATCTGCTCAATCTGCAGCAAGGTCTTCTTCTCCATCCAAATCTAGCCACTCTCTGTCTCACTCAGTGGATGATAAGGTTCTGATCCTAAAAGACACCTCTTCTCTGAGGGTGGTGGTTCAGGTTCTGTAGGGAGCCAGAAAGCCTACTACCAGTAAATCATATACAGTTAAGTAGAAAAGATTCTCATTTTGGTGCCCCAAGCACATTCAAGACCCATTCTTATCAGATACTTTGTCTGTCTTCAAACATTGCTCTGAATTATTACACTCTGGCCTGGCCTACACTTCCATTAAAGCCTCCATCTGTTTTCCATTAATGCCTGCTTGTCCCTTGATCCTCCTCTTATGTCCAGGATGGAGGTCAAAATTTTTTTTGAGGGGAGTCTTACATCTTGAACCACCTAGGAAACCTGTTTCTCCTCCCTGGGATCTTAACTTTGTGCTGGATTGACCCCTTTTGAGCCAGCAGCTTTTGCCACTTTAATATTCTGCACCTGGAAGACTATCCTTCTGACTCTTCCTTCTGCCCACAGAGTGTCCTAATTGCAAGCTGTTATGGCTATTCCACCCTTTCTCATTTTCCACAAGGACAGGATGACTCTCTGGACCAATCCATCATTCATGCTTAAGATAGTGATTGAGATGTCCCTGAACCAGACTATTTATCTGCCTAGCTTTTTCCCTAATTCCCAAAATAAAGGGGAAAGAATTCTCTACTCACCAGATGTTCACAGGCCACTAAGGTTTTAGTTGGACAAAACAAGGACTGTCAGGGGAAATTGACCAACTTTTTGTTTCATTCATAGATTCCAAACTGGGCCAACCTGTGTCTCTAAGCAAACCATTGCATCTTAGATATCGAAGACTATTTCTTTTAGTTACACACAACATGGGAAAGCATTGCCTTCTTGCTTAAAAGCACATTCCACTCGGGTAGTAGCATCCCCTGGGGCATTCCACAAGGGTAAAGATGACAGGTCCATCTTGGAAGCGGCCACCTGGTCTGTACACACCTTCACCAAGCATTACAAGATTGATGCTTTTTCAAGATCCAGGACTGCCTTTGCTAGGTCTGTCCTGTCTGGTCTCCTGGACAGCTCATCCTCCATTTGGCCAAGCTCCCTGTTCTCTGCCTCCTTCAGCTCTGGGAATTACCAATATGTGAAGAATAGTGCAACAGTGATTTCAGTCAGGATACAGTACAGTTATGTAAGAACGTAGCAGTAGATCTCCATCTGATCACTGTTGCAGTATTCTTTAGTGATTTCAGTCAGGATACAGTACAGTTATGTTGAATGTAGCAGTAGATCTCCATCTGATCACTGTTGCAGTATTCTTTAGTGATTTCAGTCAGGATACAGTACAGTTATGTTGAATGTAGCAGTAGATCTCCATCTGATCACTGTTGCAGTATTCTTTAGTGATTTCAGTCAGGATACAGTACAGTTATGTTGAATGTAGCAGTAGATCTCCATCTGATCACTGTTGCAGTATTCTTTAGTGATTTCAGTCAGGATACAGTACAGTTATGTAAGAACGTAGCAGTAGATCTCCATCTGATCACTGTTGCAGTATTCTTTAGTGATTTCAGTCAGGATACAGTACAGTTATGTTGAATGTAGCAGTAGATCTCCATCTGATCACTGTTGCAGTATTCTTTAGTGATTTCAGTCAGGATACAGTACAGTTATGTTGAATGTAGCAGTAGATCTCCATCTGATCACTGTTGCAGTATTCTTTAGTGATTTCAGTCAGGATACAGTACAGTTATGTTGAATGTAGCAGTAGATCTCCATCTGATCACTGTTGCAGTATTCTTTAGTGATTTCAGTCAGGATACAGTACAGTTATGTTGAATGTAGCAGTAGATCTCCATCTGATCACTGTTACAGTATTCTTTAGTGATTTCAGTCAGGGTACAGTACAGTTATGTTGAACGTAGCAGTAGATCTCCATCTGATCACTGTTGCAGTATTCTTTAGTGATTTCGGTCAGGATACAGTACAGTTATGTTGAATGTAGCAGTAGATCTCCATCTGATCACTGTTGCAGTATTCTTTAGTGATTTCGGTCAGGATACAGTACAGTTATGTTGAATGTAGCAGTAGATCTCCATCTGATCACTGTTACAGTATTCTTTAGTGATTTCAGTCAGGGTACAGTACAGTTATGTTGAACGTAGCAGTAGATCTCCATCTGATCACTGTTGCAGTATTCTTTAGTGATTTCAATCAGGATACAGTACAGTTATGTTGAATGTAGCAGTAGATCTCCATCTGATCACTGTTGCAGTATTCTTTAGTGATTTCGGTCAGGATACAGTACAGTTATGTTGAACGTAGCAGTAGATCTCCATCTGATCACTGTTGCAGTATTCTTTAGTGATTTCAGTCAGGATACAGTACAGTTATGTTTAACGTAGCAGTAGATCTCCATCTGGTCACTGTTGCAGTATTCTTTAGTGATTTCAGTCAGGATACAGTACAGTTATGTTGTATGTAGCAGTAGATCTCCATCTGATCACTGTTGCAGTATTCTTTAGTGATTTCAGTCAGGATACAGTACAGTTATGTTGAACATAGCAGTAGATCTCCATCTGGTCACTGTTGCAGTATTCTTTAGTGATTTCAGTCAGGATACAGTACAGTTATGTAAGAACGTAGCAGTAGATCTCCATCTGATCACTGTTGCAGTATTCTTTAGTGATTTCAGTCAGGATACAGTACAGTTATGTTGAACGTAGCAGTAGATCTCCATCTGATCACTGTTGCAGTATTCTTTAGTGATTTCAGTCAGGATACAGTACAGTTATGTTGAACGTAGCAGTAGATCTCCATCTGATCACTGTTGCAGTATTCTTTAGTGATTTCAGTCAGGATACAGTACAGTTATGTTGAACGTAGCAGTAGATCTCCATCTGATCACTGTTGCAGTATTCTTTAGTGATTTCAGTCAGGATACAGTACAGTTATGTTGAACGTAGCAGTAGATCTCCATCTGATCACTGTTGCAGTATTCTTTAGTGATTTCAGTCAGGATACAGTACAGTTATGTTGAACGTAGCAGTAGATCTCCATCTGATCACTGTTGCAGTATTCTTTAGTGATTTCAGTCAGGATACAGTACAGTTATGTTGAACGTAGCAGTAGATCTCCATCTGATCACTGTTGCAGTATTCTTTAGTAATTTCAGTCAGGATACAGTACAGTTATGTTGAACGTAGCAGTAGATCTCCATCTGATCACTGTTGCAGTATTCTTTAGTGATTTCAGTCAGGATACAGTACAGTTATGTTGAACGTAGCAGTAGATCTCCATCTGGTCACTGTTGCAGTATTCTTTAGTGATTTCAGTCAGGATACAGTACAGTTATGTAAGAACGTAGCAGTAGATCTCCATCTGGTCACTGTTGCAGTATTCTTTAGTGATTTCAGTCAGGATACAGTACAGTTATGTTGTATGTAGCAGTAGATCTCCATCTGATCACTGTTGCAGTATTCTTTAGTGATTTCAGTCAGGATACAGTACAGTTATGTTGAACGTAGCAGTAGATCTCCATCTGGTCACTGTTGCAGTATTCTTTAGTGATTTCAGTCAGGATACAGTACAGTTATGTTGAACGTAGCAGTAGATCTCCATCTGATCTCTGTTGCAGTATTCTTTCCCTCCATCCTTCCCCTCTTCTCTTCCTCTGCTCCTGTATTTCTTTTTTCCTCTGTTGTTCTCAGTAGTCTTCAAGATGCTGGTGTACATCCACCTAAATACCCCAGTGCATACTAGCTGAAGTCATGTGTTGAATATATGCCTTTGGGAAGGTAAATCTGTTGTACCCCAGCTGGACATCAGCAGAACTAAAGTTGTATATATGTTAAAATAAAAATACTGCAACAGTGATCAGTAGGACATCTACTGTTATGGTAAGTTTTTACACAAATGTACTTTCTGTTTTACAGTCTGCTTGAATGCTGGTTTAGTTCTGTTTTTGTCAACTTTGCCCTTTGTATTGCCACCACAGTAAGGCAGCTCATGGTTCTTAGCCACTTATTATACCACAACCCTGCTTTCTGGGCACAGTTTTGTTCAGAAGAAGATAATGTAGTTTCCTGCATGATTCACATCCTGCTCTTCCTGTGGACCAGATATCTTTCATGTGTATACATTTTAGGTACACTGCAGTTCTTTCTAGGTCCCTCTCTTAGTATACTTGAGTTTAACAAAATACAGTTAAGTTGTACACCGTGGCCTACATTATGCTTGACATCACCCATGGTTTCTCCACTTGGCTTGTATCGGTTTACATGCATTATTCATACACAAGGCATGTTGGTGTTGAAATAATTTACCTGTAGATTTTTTTTGTTTGTTTGTTTATTGGTATGTGGAGGTTTTCTGCTTTGCATCATACTGTTTTTCTTGTTTTAAAAAGACAATAAGGGACATAAATGAGTAATTTCTGTATAATTGCAGAATATTGTGTACAGTTAAAATAGTGAAGCTGCAAGATCAGTTCACTGAGATGAGAAATTGATTTTCACTTCTATAGTCAGGATCATGCAATCACACACAAGACAGTTTTCAGAATCCTGCCATCCTTTTGGCTGTTTGACATTTTTAATGAATTACCTTCATGGAAGAAGTACCAAGCAAATAAAATGGACAAAACAAATGCAGGATCACGAAAAGTGTGCCAGATCACACACCAACGGTGCTGGCTAGTGTGGCATGCTTCATGTCAACCTTCAGAATATAAACCACAAGGGAGATGAAGAGCGAAAAACACAAAACCAACAACCAAACAAAATTTGCTCTAGAGAAGCTAAATAAGGGTCCAAGACCTGGAACAACGAAGTTGGTTGAAAAACGGCTTTAATCACAAACCAGCCAAGCACACTTTAACGCTGTAATGCAAAACTGCGTTTTCGAATATCTTCATCAGAAACCAAAACGTATATCCTACGTCATACAAATACTCTCCTTTTATAGCCAACATAATAAAACAACCAATCAATACAATAAAACAATTAAACAATTACTTTGTGTCATTACCCACAGTAACTCATCTTGGGAAGACAGGTATTAATTACATTTTATCAAAAAATACTTGTTTAAAAAACATTTTTTTAAAAAATGAATTTAGAAATATTTAATACATATAAAGTTATAAAACCTATAGAATTACTTTTAAATAATACCAACAATCTATTACAAATAAATATACTATATGAATTCAAATGAGTTAAAATAACTCATATATTTGACACCATCTAATAGACAAAGATGGAATTGTAAGTCATAACTTTGCTGCCCTTAGTTTAAGAACAGGGAGGAGGGAAACCATATCATTGAGACCAGGATTCATGTTGGCCTGTAGTATGATCTGCCAATAGAGTTCCCTATATTCCAGCTTAGTTTCCCACATACCACCCCTAGCCTCCTTAGGGACCACTTCTAAAACAAAAAAGAGGAAGGAGGCCTGTTGGCAAGTCTGTGTATGTCGAAATAATGCATTGTTGCCATTGCATTTTTTAATTTCATAAAGATGTTCATAAATTCTAGACTTTAACTTCCTTTCTGTCTTTCCCACATAAAAGGAATGACAGAGTTGACAAATAGCAATGTACAAAACTCCATTGGTGTTACAATTGGAATATGTATTAACAACAATCTGCCTGTCTCTACTGGGAAGGTGGATACTGGTACTATTGGCAATGTACTGACATTGTGAACAGAAACCACACTTGAATGTTCCAACCTTGCATGTTCTAGTCTTGTGATTCGAACTACCCCCAAATTCAAACAAATTCTTAAAATTAAAAGCTGTTGACTCCTTTGTGCAATTCAGTTGTTTCCGCTGTTTCCAGCCGAGCGGGTTTGCCTGCAACTACTTGTACTCAGAACAATGGTCCTTCCACCAGTGTATCTAATCGGACTAATGGTGATGATCGTTTTAATGCCCTTTTGGGCTCAACGGACCATGATTTGGACAATTTTCCTAACCTATTACGCTCCAATTCCTCTGGCGAGCGTGAAGCGCTAAACGGACACTCTGCAGTTCCCAAAGAACAACGAGCATCTAGGAATCAAGGTGACTTTTCTGTAAACAGAATTTCTGTTGACTATAATGAATTTTTGGACAGACAATACAGTTTTAATTTCTCTGAAACTGTTCCCTCACATTCAACGACTATCACACCTACTTACAGGGAAAATCTTGATTTACTATTTTTTTATATGGATAAATACAAGAGGTTAGGTTGTGATTCTACCTTTTTGACTGAATGTTTAAGTAAAAATATAGTTCCTAAGGGTTTACAAGTTTGCAAATACCCAAATAGGGTAGAGGAGGGGTCGGTTTTTCACAAAGAATTGATCCAGATTTTTGATAAATGTGGTCTGGATGTGGTGAGAGCTATTTTGGCAGAAAATGAAAGGGTTAGAACTTCCCTTCTAGACAAAATGAATACTATTAATACCAGGATTGTTAATGATTTGTTATTTACTGTTGAATCTGAGAAGGCTTCATACTATAACATTTTTTCACAAATAGACAAGGAATGTATTCACAATATGAAAAGAAAGGTGGGCAAATTGGAGAGGGACATCAGGGAATATCGGCAAGGGACAGCTTATCCTAAACCTAAGGCATACAATACCTATCGGTCAAATGTTAGTAGGCAGGATTTACATACAGTGGTTGAAGAGGGAAATTTAGAAAATTTGCAGGATGTTTTTACAAATAGCCATCAAGATAGCCATCAAGATATCCCTTTAGACTATCCACCCCTCCCACGGAGGTCAGACAGGATACGCAATCAGAATCCAGTGTTTTACAATTATCACAATTACAGGACCAACAGGAGGACTTAACACCTTTATTATCCAGTAATAACATTACACAGTGGGGTAATATTTTTGAGTATAAAAATTGCAACATTTTTAATTATAGTAATCAGGATATTGATTTGGAGTATTTCAATTTACTCTCAAAAGGTTTTAAATTTATTCCTATTAGAAAAATGAGTATTCCTAGAGCTATTGTAGATTTAAAACTTTTTTTAAGGAAACAAAATTTGTCCTTAATGTTTCAAGATACTAATTCCAAATCTTGTGACCCGTCTATTTTGAAGAAAAAAAGTACCATGAACCCTCCACTCCATCCCCAGCTTAAAAATCTAGAAAAGTTATTAGAAAAAGAGATCAGAAATACTATCAATGGGCACAGGATAGCTTCTAATCTAACCAAGAATGAAAATCAACTATTGAATTTCTTAAAAAACAACAAGACAATAAGAATTATGCAACCTGATAAAGGGGGTGGAACGGTTCTCATGGATTCTATTTTATATGAGTCTAAGATGAAGGATTGTTTACTTGATACTTCCAAGTATTCAAGAGCCTCGATTAATGAGGTCAACATTGCTAAATCAAAAATCAGTCTTTTAATTAATGACTTGTTGTTAGAAGGTTCTATAGACTTGGACGTATTCAATTTTTTGAACAATCAAAATCCTAGAGTTCCTTCAGTTTTTGGAATACCAAAGGTACACAAAGACTCTGATGACCCTCAATTACATCTTATAGTCTCCTCTGAGGGTTCCGCAACAACCCCTTTAGCTAAGTTTATTGATGTGAAATTAAAGGACTTGGCTAATCAGGGTCATACGGTTCTAAAAGATTCATGGGACTTCTTGAGACAGGTTAAACCTAACCTCTATTCCTCAGAAATTATTTTTGTGACTCTTGATATTGTGGACCTGTTTGGTTCCATTCCACACGAAACTGGTCTTGTGTGGCTTGAGGATAGTATGAGAGAGAATGGTGGTCTTTCACCTGATGACTTTAGAACATGTCTTTTGTTAATGGAAGTTATCCTGAAAAATAACTTTATGTATTTCGAAGGTGAATTTTATAAACAAGAAAGAGGTGTAGCTATGGGGGCCAAATGTGCCCCCTCCTATGCTAATATAGTTTTGTCATGGTGGGAACACCTATTTGTTAATAATTGTGAATATGTTAAGTCTTGGATTTTTTATAAATGCTTCCTGGATGACATTTGTATTTTTTGGATAGATTCCCAGGAAAGATTTTTCGAATTTTTAGCCTACCTCAGGAGCACAACTAATTTTCTGGACTTCACTTATAATTTAAACAAACATGAATGCATCTATTTAGATGTTTCTTTAACTAAGTCTAACAATTCCTTTAAATCCAAAATTCATTGGAAAAAGACTTTTTTGAATTCCTATTTACATTTCACGAGCGGTCACCCCTTTTTTCAGAAAAAAGAACCTTCTTAAGGGGCAACTGGTGAGGTCCAGTCGTATGACCTCTGACGATTTAGATTTTGTCAATGATGCTGGATTTATTATGGATTTGTTTAGAGAGAGGGGGTATCCAGAAAAGCTGGTTAGTGGGTTGTTTCAAGAGGTACTGGAGGGGAGAAAGGGTAGATTTTCACCAATCTTGGGTCTGGAAGAAGTTAGTCCTACAATCAACAAGAATGTCCTGAATTGCTGGGAAAAAGCATATGTTATGGATTATACTGGAGACTCAGATATTATCAAACAGACTATTACAAGAGAATGGGATAGGTTTAAACAGTTTACTGATTTGGAACACATATACAAGGAACCGTTAAAATTTACATATAGGAAAGATTTTAATTTTAAGAATTTGTTTGAATTTGGGGGTAGTTCGAATCACAAGACTAGAACATGCAAGGTTGGAACATTCAAGTGTGGTTTCTGTTCGCAATGTCAGTACATTGCCAATAGTACCAGTATCCACCTTCCCAGTAGAGACAGGCAGATTGTTGGTAATACATATTCCAATTGTAACACCAATGGAGTTGTGTACATTGCTATTTGTCAACTCTGTCATTCCTTTTATGTGGGAAAGACAGAAAGGAAGTTAAAGTCTAGAATTTATGAACATCTTTATGAAATTAAAAAATGCAATGGCAACAATGCATTATTTCGACATACACAGACTTGCCAACAGGCCTCCTTCCTCTTTTTTGTTTTAGAAGTGGTTCCTAAGGAGGCTAGGGGTGGTATGTGGGAAACTAAGCTGGAATATAGGGAACTCTATTGGTAGATCATACTAGAGGCCAACATGAATCCTGGTCTCAATGATATGGTTTCCCTCCTCCCTGTTCTTAAACTAAGGGCAGCAAAGTTATGACTTACAATTCCATCTTTGTCTATTAGATGGTGTCAAATATATGAGTTATTTTAACTCATTTTAATTCATATAGTATATTTATTTGTAATAGATTGTTGGTATTATTTAAAAGTAATTCTATATGTTTTATAACTTTATATGTATTAAATATTTATAAATTAATTTTTTAAAAAAATGTTTTTTAAACAAGTATTTTTTGATAAAATGTAATTAATACCTGTCTTCCCAAGATGAGTTACTGTGGGTAATGACACAAAGTAATTGTTTAATTGTTTTATTGTATTGATTGATTGTTTTATTATGTTGGTTATAAAAGGAGAGTATTTGTAGGATGTAGGATATTCGTTTTGGTTTCTGATGAAGATATTCAAAAACACAGTTTTGCATTACAGCGTTAAAGTGTGCTTGGCTGGTTTGTGATTAAAGCCGTTTTTCAACCAACTTCGTTGTTCCAGGTCTTGGACCCTTATTTGGCTTCTCTAGAGCGAATTTTGTTTGGTTGTTAACCTTCAGAATATAACCAATGCAAATAAAAAAGAAAAATCCTACATTGCAAAATCTGCAGTGTGTCTCTGATATGCCAAGTCTAGAAAACACACATTCACAAATATAGTAATGTGATTAGAATTTTGCGTACACAAGGACCACAAGAATAGAGGGAGTAACACTAGCCTATCTCATTCTTTTTTGAGTATGAACCAGTTTAGAGTTTCACAATCCACAACTAGCCTAATAGTGAGAAACAGTAATATACTTTACTATACGTAATGTTTTGGAGAAGAAGCAAAGCATAATGCTGAAACTGTATGACTTTGATTCAGTTCATTAGATAAAAAATTGGTGAGGTTTGGTGAAGCAGATTTTGTTCCATGCCTGGGATGAAAGTTGTGCTGAGATATATAGAAAATGTAATGCTTAGACAGACTTGGTGAAAAAGATATTCATGTATACATATTTCAATGATATTGGACAGTGATTACATAATTGCAATTGACTAGAAAGAACTTTTTAAAGGTACAGGATAAACCTCCTTATTGGAATGAAAAAATATATTTCATAGGGTGGAAATATAACAGTAACATATAGAATGCTTAATAAAAACAAAATACAGACATGGAAATATACATGCTCCAACCGCATGCAAATCACAAAGTACTGTTTTTGCAGGAGGAGCAAGAAACCCGCACCCCTGCTGGTTATAGGTAAAGGGCATATTCTGCAGCCCTGCTGTTGCAGTGATCTTGATTTGGCACTGTTAATCATCTGATCTGTTGACCAAATGTGGTATGTATATATGTATATATATATATATATATATATATATATATATATATATATATATATATATGTATGTATAGGTTTACTATGGAAATGTTGAATGCAATAAGGTCTAATGGTCATTTGGTTGAAATATAATGTTGAAAAGTCACAACATTGAAAGTGAATAATGTCGAAAATCATTTAATTGAAAAATAATTAGTCCATCTCTACTATTTTTCAGGGGGGCTATGCCCCCCTGACCCTCCCCATGCGGGGGGCTGTGCCCCCCACCCCCCCTTACTTATATATACCAACTCCGAGATCGCACTACAGTGGAGAAATGAGCAATTCGACATTATGAGTTTAGACTAAAACAGTTTCAACTTTTTAATTCCTGCAGATACCAATTCATGTTCGACCATTTAGCGTTCGACAATTTGATAGTAAACTTATATATATATATATATATATATATATATATATATATATATATATATATATATACAGAGAGAGAGAGAGAGAGAAAAAGAAAGAAAACTCGTATATATTTGTGTGTGTGTCTATGTGTGTGTGTGTGTGTGTGTGTGTGTGTGTGTGTGTGTGTGTGTGTGTATATATATATATATATATATATATATATATATATATATATATATATATATATATATAGTGGGGGTCTGTATTAGAACATCAAGGTTTCAAACCTTCAAATGTTCTAATATCGAACTCTATGCAGCAAAAGCTTAAAATATCAAAGCAACAGAAACCCAAATTTTTCCTAGGGAAAGAATTTCTTTGTCCGTTTCTGTTGCTTCGGTATTTTCAGTGCTGTGGTGGAAAGTTATGGGTCGGGTTCAGGTAAGTGTGCGATTGTGTGGATGTGAGGGTTAGGGCGGGTTAGGGTTAGGGCACGGGTTCAGGTAAGTATGCGATTGTGTGGATGTGAGGGTTAGGGCAGGTTAGGTGAGTTAGGGTTAGGGAGCGGGTGAGGTGAGTGTGCGATAGTGATGGACCTTAGGGTTAGGGTTTGGGTTAAGGTAGGTGGACAGTTAGTGGTGTGTGTATAGTTTAGAGTAGGGTTAGGTGTAAGATTTTAGGTGTATGTGTGTGGATTGCTGTATGTTTGGTTGCTTGTGTTGTGTGTATGTGTTTGGGAACAGTGATTTTTCCCTAGGAAAAAAATTGCTGTTCTGACAGTTCGAGATTGTAAGCTTTTGCTTACATAAGGTCAATTAATCACCGTTCGCTTTTTTAAGCGGTCGGTGATCTAATATAGACCCTTTAGTGGAAATAGTCAATCGAACTTTAAACTGACTTCTGTTTTGTCGACACACTTTGACTAAACAGATGTTCGACAGTTGTGCAAGATCACACAATTCGTGGAATTAGCAAATATACCCTCTCCCCAAGGATTTTACGATCCTGGAGTTGAAATAAGTAGTTAACAGGTGGCATGAGGGTCCCCCTACAAATCAATGTTTTACAACTTGGATGGTCTGAGGAATAACCTCAGAGCATTCGCAGAAGTGTGTCAATGTTTGTTGACATTAACATGGATGTTTCAGCAATTTGACGACTGCCACTAAACGTGTGTGTGTGTGTGTGTGTGTGTGTGTGTGTGTGTGTGTGTGTGTGTGTGTGTGTGTAAACATTCATAATATGAGTTATGTAAGGAAAAACAGAAATTTACTGATGTTCATGATCCATCCTTTGCTGTGAAGAATGCACAGAGTCATAGATGGTCAACAATTACCAATTGCTTCATTGTCCGCATTGGCCCACAACACTGTCACTGAAAGCGTTCATCTTTGCTAGCTTATTTTTGTTGCATATTTCTAGCTTTAAAATGTGCATTGCCAACTGCCTGCCCAGGATGGCTTTATTTTTATGTTAGTTTTGTTTGAGCTATTCTTTGTGATACACTGCATTTGGATTTTATTGGTTTTACTTTAGACCGTGTCATCTCAATACATATTCCATACATAAACTGTCTTGCAAAGATGTAGAGTGTCTTTAAGGTGAACAGTAGTTGGAAATATTCCAGAAATATGATAATGTTACAGCAAGGTATATATCAACTGAAGTTCTTTGACTGAAGCAAATAGTGCCTTTGTTGTACTGTAAAGGTAGGGCCAAAAGACGCTAACATCTGAAATATGAAGGTAGTTTAGTGCGCAGTATATAGGCACCCCTCCATAATTAAACACAATCAGAAAAAGTTTTATTTTGTACAAAGAGAAAAATAGGCAAATACGCCATTTAGATAGCTTGCTGTTGTACTGAGTACTGGGGCGAATGCTGATATGTGCTGTAATATGCTGTGCTCAAATAGTGTGACCCATTTGCAGTTGTTGTGGAATTACATTTTTCTCCATTGGCATTAATCACAGTTTTGGAACAGCCATGGTTAGACACACATGTGAGATCCCTGCAGTTTGTCTGGCTGGCTGGCTGGCTGTACATGATTCCATAGTCCTCTAAAGCATGATTAAGTCCTATCATAAACTTATAACTCAGTATTTGCTGCTGCTTCCGTTTCAGGTAGCTGGTTCTCTTTGATGATGCACCTTGCAATTTTTTTTTTTTTTTTTTTTTTTTTTTGGGCAAATTTATTTCAATTTGCTGGTGGCAGTGTTAGCATGTGTCATAACAGCAAATTAAAATTGCTGAAAAACACTTTCAGCAGCAAAGAAACAACCCTTCCATCCCTCCTCACCCCCTAACCGTTGCTTAGTAGTGGGAAAAGTCACCTTCATGGGTCAGATTATTAAGATTATTTTGTTTACTGAGACTTCCTCATTAAGAGAAACAAAAAAAAAAGCATTTGCACTGAAGTCAACATTGATCGGACTTTTCTCATTCCATGAGGTAGTATATGTTGGGGTAGCAAAATTTTCTTGTAGTTGGTTTTCATAATAAACTGACATTAACTTGAATGCTGACCTATAGTTCTTCAATGTTAAATAATATCTTTCTGATTGAAAATGTTAAATCCCAAACACTTTTACATAACTAAACCCAGTTAGGTGATATGATTTATTGATTTTTTTCCAAGCTGCATTCCCAAGTATTCATTTAGCATCAGCAACTGTAGTTTATTTGAAGTGCATGTATTACTCACTTTTGAATTATATATATTATGTGTCCCATAGCTACCTTCACAGTGTTCATGATATCGTTCTGAGAAGAAGTAATCTGGGAAGCTGGGGCTTCAGCATTGTTGGAGGCTATGAAGAGAATCACACCTATCAACCATTCTTTATAAAAACAGTCGTACTTGGCACACCAGCACATAGTGATGGCCGATTAAAGTAAGTTATACAGTCTAACATGACGTTTTCACATCATTGTTGAATTATGTTTTTAAAGTGAAAGTGCTAGGAAGGATTATGGTATCCATCATCATCCAAAAGTTCTAAATGTGTACAACTGTTTAACTAGGCTAAAAGTTGTGGACTGGCTTTTATTGCCATAGCTACTGTGTATCATATTTTCCCTTTTGGACTGCTGGATAGTTTTTAACAGTTCTGTGATCAGGATACATTCCAAACTAAGTAGAACTGCCTGCAATATTCTGTTAGGATTTTTCTTTTCTTTTCTTGTCATCTGTGTAGTAGTATTTCTGCAGCATTTCAGACTGGTATCTCATTTTTTTTCATATGCATTCTTTTATCTGAGATTTTGTTTTGTGGGGAGCATTTCTTAATGAGTAGAACCCTCCTTCTAAATTGATTTTTTAGTTTGCTTTGTTAAAAGAACTGTTTAGCTTTTTTCCGGGTAGAGAAGAACTGGATTTTGGAATTTGAGCAGCATACTGTTGTGCTTTTTCCTCACAGTATTGCAAGGATGCATTTTTCTTTCAGTTTGGGTTCAGACAGGAGTACTTTGATGCCGTGTAGTTCCCCGCCTTCCTTCAAGTTAAGTATTGCAGGTTTGGAGGTGTCTGTGCTGTTGGGACCACTATGCATGTTGTTATGTTTTGGGTGTTTCCTCTGGTACTGCTGTTTTGCTGTATTTGACTTGTATACTAGAGCTTGAGATCATTTATTTATTTATGTTTGTTGATTTGATTTAGTTCCTATAGGCCTATGGCCAATTTGAAAGGAAAATCTAAGTATTTATTCTTCTTGGGGATGAGAACTTCTCCAACTCCTGTCTGTAAAAGTTGTATGTACTGTTGCATTCACCTGAGCTGCCAGTGATTTAGGCAGGCAGAGAGGTCCTTGATTTAATGTCTCATCCAAATGACAGCACCTTAGCAGTGCATCACCCACCAGTTTGCAGCACTACAACATGAATCTGTAACCTATTGTGGGGACAAAACCAACAACCTTCTTATTTTCCTGGTATCATAGGTGAATGTACCGTCTAATGACATACTGGCACTGAAAAAAGTATTAGCTTAACTAATTAATTGGCAGTTATATTGTGAGGCATCAGTGGAAAATCCCCTGAAAATAAACTGCCCTGTCATAGATGATTGAGCAACACCTCATGTAAACAAGACTGAACTCACTGTTTTTTTTGCAGTGGCAAGCCATCTAAACAGGTTTTGTGTGTGTGTGTGTGTGTGTGTGTGTGTGTGTGTGTGTGTGTGTGTGTGTGTGTGTGTGTGTGTACATGAGCCACACATGCACGCACACATGCACATACAGACACACATATATAAGTTATGTTTCCTTTCTTTGAATGCTGTGTTTGTAAAAAGGGAGATTCTCCTTTCCCCCCCAAAGGTTGTACAATCTTGGAGTTGGTATATATAATTAAGAGGAGGTATGTGGGATGCAGCCCCCCCTGAACAAAAAATGCCCCTCTGGATTCAAAAATGCCTACACTAACTGTACATTCTCCTGAGTAAACAGACATAGCTCACACCTGCAACTATGTTAAACCCAGAGCTGTTGGACATGCTCCACTTAAAGAAATCCCAATCCCTCAAAGCTACACACTCTAGGGACCTAAACCTTGTCACCACAATAAACAGAACATGCTGGAGGGATAGATTCCTGTCCCAGAGACTTCCCATACTCTGGAACAAACTACCTATCTATATCAAACAAAGCTCCTCATTAGCACTCTTCAAGAAGAATCTTGATGATTGGATGGGAGATAGGAAATTCACTCCAGGGATCACTTTTGTGGCTCTGCTTGACAGGAGCACAGGAAAACAATTTTCTTGGTTGGAAAAAACCAGGGCACCGGTTGGCTAGGCTTCTATAGGCCCTAGGGCCAATAGCCTAGTACCTACTTATGAACCTTCTTCCTCCTAATTTTAGTTTTCCTACTGATATTCTTTCAACTGACAGGGATTCATAAAGATCACCACAAAGTGTAGACTACATGTACACTTAGTGCAATCTTTCTCGGTGACTAGAAAGCACAAAAAATGTGATAAGAATGTTATTGAATACATATTGTGTACACTTAGTGTAGGCTTTATTGAATCTGGCCCGTCTTCTTTTTTTAATTTCTTTTTCAAAGAAATGTTGGTTTGATGCTTTTTTCTTATGGTTTTCAGTTCGATCTTTTTCATATGATTTAACAAAATAGATCATATATATATATATATATATATATATATATATATATATATATATATATGTATGTATGTATAGAGAGAGAGAGACACGTGGGTACCCTTCACATTGTCGACACTTCAAAATTGCCGAATTTCATATGGCTTAGACCATATGATCAACATTTGAAATGCCGACAATGCAGAACCGGCATCTCTGTACAGTTGGGAATGGAAAGATTTCCATTCCTGCACTGTAGTGCGATCTCGGAGTAGGTATATTTAAGTTACGGAGGGGTGTGGGAGGGGGAGTCCCCCATAGGGGTGCAGGGGGGCTTGCCCCCCTGCTAGCAGCGTTTACGTGTTTGTTGTTTTTTACTTTTGTTTTTCATATGTTCGACATTTCAAATGTCGATTATATGGTCTCAGCCATATGAAATTCGGCATTTTGAAGTGTCAAATATATGAAGTAGATCCAGACACACATATACACACATGTGTTATCTGTGTATGTCTATATATATAGTTTCACTTCAGTATCTCGAAATACTGAAAGACCAAAACTATAATTGTAAAAACCAGAACGCCGATGTTTCAGTGTTCTGAAATACTGAAGTGCTACATAAAATAAATAAATAAATAAAACACTACATACAACATTTATGCAGGGGGCAAGTATACCAACTCCAAGATCGCTCTACACTTTAGGAAAGGGAAATCTCCAGTTCCGCGCCATATGCGGAAACGCAAAACGGAGATTTGCCGTGTTCCCACTATCGTGCAATCACGGGGACAATATATTTAAGTGAGGGGGGTGCAGGGGGCTTGCCCTCCTGCAGAAACACCACTTTTCTTAATGTAAATCTGCTTTTCGCGCTGCTTCAGTGTTTCAAAATACTGAAACATCGACATTCTGAATTCAGCCATTAGAGCTTCCTTGTTTCACTATTTCAAGATACAGAAGTGAAACCATGTATACATGTATAGATAGATGTATACATATATATGTATGTATATATATATATATATATATATATATATATATATATATATATATATATATATATAAAATTTTGTTGAATGCATTTTATTCAAATTAAAGGAACTGAATAAAATGCATATCAGATATGGTGAATATGAGTGTAGTATTTGTAAGAAATTGTAAAATATCAGGGAGAAGGGAATTTTTCCTTTTCCCCAGTGTTGTGTGATCTCAGAGTTTATATATTTAAGTTATTGGGGTTGTGGGGTACATACCCGAGTGTAATCGGGCTTGCCCCCATTAAAGCATTTACTCCAGTCAGTTAGTCCATTTTTTAGTTGTTTCACTTAGATAAAACAGAAACTGGAATTTTTGGAATTACTGTAAATATATACACACTCTCACACACACACACACACCCACACACATACACACACACACATTCTGTTCTTACTTATGTTAAGGTTTAACATTCTCAAGTCAGGTACATTCTTGAAGTGTTAAAAGTCTGCATCTTCAGTGTGTAAAATTTGTGTTTGCTTCTTTTAATGACATATGCAACATGAATGATTACTGCTTGATTGTTGCTGTTTGTTGGATGTCCAGTTTGACTTTTAATGTTTCCATTCACTCTTCACTTATTCATTGCTCTGTGGGTGTTTCAGTATTTGGACATTATTTTATAAAGGCATTTGATCAACAGATATTTTAACAGTAGATTATTACTGGCTATAATTAGATGATTTAACTATGCTATATATTGGATTTTTACTGTGCTGCTATCGTTTATATAGGCTCAAGTTAAATCTTCTTGAGTTTTGTCTTCTCTTTGCCATTTACTAGGTTATAATTTACTAAGTACTGTATTTGTTGTATGGATTATCCCAAATGTTTACTTAGCACATTGCAATGTTTGCCACTTGTGGCAGTGCTTATATATGCTGTGATGAAAAAAAAGCCTTTTGAAGGACTTACTGCTACTTTAACTTTTATGGCATGAAGGTATGTAGTTGTATAGCTATTTCTGTGGCCTGCACATCTGTGCACTTTTTCTATGATGTTTTTGGGTTGCCTGCTCTAATTTCTGAATATTAATAGTGTATGCATTCAGGGCTGGCCTTAGCTGATCTGGTACCCTAGGCAAAGGGCAGTACGATACCCTCTCCCCATACATCACATAGTGCTGTCATGGTCCCACCTATCTTGCCCTACCCACACTACCCAAAGTACTTTTTTCTTATTATTCTCAAAGATTATCTTTGTCTTTTACTTTTTCCCATTTTCATTTATTCAGTACATCCTAACTAAGCCACAAAGCCCCCCAGATGCCTTGTGGTTCTAGATGTTCTGAGATACATTTGAAAGTTTTTTTTTTTCAGACAAGCCTTTCATCCAGTAATGGTCTGAACAGTAATTCTGATTAAGGATTATAGCTACTTATGTGTATAAATCAGACATCCAATTGTGATGGAAAAGTATTACCATGTAATGTAGTTCACCTTTGTAACATGAAGTTGCCTCACATTAATGTATTCTAAGTTGCTTCAGACTTTTCACATTATTCCTGTAAAGCTAAAATAATGAGCAGGTAACACAGGCAGTTAGTTATTTGCCTCACCAGACAGCACAAGCAATTACTGGTATTTTGTCTGTGCATATTTCAGATGACAAGTTAAGTAGTCCATCTTACTAAACAAATGAACTCTAGTCGCTATAGCCAGATGTTGACTGTTTACTGAATACACAACAGGAGGTCAGTTACTTTCAGTTACAGCTCAATACTCCACTCTGCAGTTATATATCTGCTTTTGTGTGCGCATCAGACAGTTGTGATAAAAAATGCTGGCCATATATTGTATTGTATTGCACTGTATTTCAGCTCATTGAACTTTCACGCAAACAGTAGCCACACATTAAAGTATTCCAAGTTGCTTCACACAAATCACATTAATCCTGTAATTGCACAGTTGTCCTGCAAAGCTAGGTGATGACTGTTGAAAATTAGATAAACGACAGGGTCAGTTACTTTCTGCAGACACTTGTACCCAGCAGTTACAGCATGATGGCAGTGTGTTGCATTTCAACTTTGTTCCAATAAAACAGTAGCTAAACATTAAAGTATAACAGATTGCTTCACACAAATCCCGATAATCCTACAAATAAACAGTAGTCATGCAAAGCTGGATAGTGACTGTTTAAGCTGAGAAAACAAGAGGGTTAATTACTTTCTACAGACAGATCACCTCCACTGACGTTTGTAGCTAAAATGAAAGCCATGTATTGTATTTGGTAAAACTATAAGTACCCCACTCTATTCAGTCTTGTTCAACACTACTTTTGTTTAAACTCCGGAGGTATAATGTCAGTACTGAGGGCTGCCTCCTCCTGCACCCTCCAACACAGGACTGTAACAGTTGAGTTTGTCTCTCACAGTCATTCAAAGCCCCTCCCAAACCTGCACAAAAATAATGTTGTTTTTTTAAATTAAGTTACAACTTGTATTTCTACTTTTTTCCCTGGAAACAGTTGCTATGCATAAAAGTATTCCAAGTTGCATCACATAAATTGCAATAATACTGCAAATGCACTTTAGTCCTGCAAAACCAGATAGTGACTAAACCAAAAAAACATCACTAGAGTCAGTTATTTTGTACAGACATCTCTCACCCCTGCCCAGCAGTTATAACTAAAATGGTAGCTGTTGGCTGTAATTCAGTTTTGTTCCATCAAAACAGTCACCACATATTAAATTATTCCAAGTTCATTGACACAAATTACAGTAATCTTGCGATGTCAGAATAGTGAGCAATGAACAACAGTCATGTTCCGTACAGACAGTCTTGCATATTCAAGTTCTTTCAGTTAGTAGAACAACAGGGTTTGCATCAGTAATATCTTCCAAGATAAAGAAGCATGCAACTCCAAAATCTGACATTTTGCCTGACTGTAACCCTCAGTGGTTTACCAAAAAATAAAAAAAAGTTACAAGGGACAGGACAAACATATCAGAGAAAATCAGGTATGTTCTGCGAAGTTCGAGTCTGCTGAGAAGTAGCACTTGCCAGCCCCCAGCCATACAGAATTCAGTTATCAGCCTTGCCAGTAACAATATTAAAAAAAAATAGTCTCATGTATAATTGAGCTTTCTTTTCGCATTAGACTCAAGATATTCTCTGCAGTTTAAATTTGTTGACTTCTTGCTCTGTCCTGCCATGATCAATCCAATTCTTTGTCTAGGTGGATCATGGGCAGGATGAGCAAGAGGCCATTAAATCAGATGGTCAAATCTACAGAACTTCCTTCCTAGGGCACTGTTCTTGCTGCTCTGTTAGGATGGTTTTTCTAGATTTATCTTTTTAAAGTAAAGAAACCCCATGTTTGTTTACTATAAAAAGATAAATAAATACCCGTAAAGCACCTCTACAAGAAGAGCAAGAGAGGCTCCAAGATGGACACAAAGTTGGCCTGTATCTAAGGCTGACCATGTCTGCATCCCTGTGTCTTGTTTACAAGTTTGGCTCCCTGTTGAAATGTCAGCACTCTACATTTGAGTGCCAACAAGCCAGAAAAAAAGACCAAAAGCAGAGGAGAAGAGCAAATTTCGAAAATTGCTCTTCTCCTTAAACCGTCTTTGTGCTGGGGGGGCAAGCCCCCCACATCCCCAGACATATATATATACCAACTCTGAGATCACCATACCTCAAAGAAAATGGAATATTCTGAGAAATGGCATCTCAGACTTATTATGTTGGTCCATTCAATCTCCGTATTCCGGGGCCCCCTGTAGCCTGTCCTGACATTTCAAATGGTTACCTACAAACTTATTATTTTATAGAGTATTGTATACTTACTTTCTTATTTTTCACATTCCACCTTTTATCTCTTTCTTCCTATTCTTTCCAGCCTTTTTGTACTGATGTTTATTCTCTTATGTAGTACTTTTTAATTTGTACTAAGTGTCTCTTTCTTCTTATTCTTTCCAGCCTTTTTGTACTGATGTTTATTCTCTTATGTAGTACTTTTTAATTTGTACTAAGTGTCTCTTTCTTCCTATTCTTTCCAGCCTTTTTGTATTGATGTTTATTCTCTTGTGTAGTACTTTTTAATTTGTACTAAGTGTCTATTTCTTATTCTTTCCAGCCTTTTTGTACTGATGTTTATTCTCTTGTGTAGTACGTTTTAATTTGTACTAAGTGTCTCTTTCTTCCTATTCTTTCCAGGCTTTTTGTACTGATGTTTATTCTCTTGTGTAGTACGTTTTAATTTGTACTAAGTGTTACTTTTGTTGCATGCATGTTGCTGTGCCCATGCTTCTGTCTGAGTACCACTGTCTATTGTTTTTGTGTCATTTTGTTGAATACAAACTGCTTTTCACATTTCTCCTTTTGCTTGAATACCATTGTCTGTTACTTTTGTTGGATGGTTTTCACTTCTCCAATAATTTTGCATTCTGTATCATATCTGCTTTGCATATTTGTCTGCTCTTTGGAGCCTGGGTTGTGGCTGAAGAAAACCTTTGGGCAACCTAAATGCCTTCTTAACTAATAAATAGCCTTTTGACCAAAGATAACGGGAACAGGTCTGGAAAAAATGACTTATAACCAAATAACAACTGACTTTCAAGCTTCACAGAGTCAAACAGCCGACACTAGATGTAGTAAAAACATTTTTATTCTTATAGTATTCCAAAAAAGTTACCAGTTAACTGCTTTTGTCCTGTTAGGATTTCTTCAGAACTTTTGACCACCTACTCAATTGACAAACCAAGTTACTAACTAACTAAGTAACTAATAGCCTTTCAACCACTCACTGAGTTACCTAACTAGCTAATCAGCTAACTAACAACAAATAAATAAATAACCCATAGCTTTTGTCTTCATGAACTACTTAATCTTGGTGGAGGCGTGAAAGGGGAATTGTGTGGCCCTGTTTCAGAAAAGAGGGTAAGCAGAGCATTCCAACAAATGCAGCCATCTTTATGATGAAATAGCTGACATATTCTAACAAGAGTGATGGCATTGTTGTTTTTCATTGAGGACACCAGCATGATGTCATTCTGTCTCTAGAGTCCCAGACTTTAAACCATTCGGCTAGTCATTTGTTTCAGTCTATGTTTGGGACATAAAGTTAACATTGCTAAGAAATAATCCATAACAGTTTTATTTAGCATAAAGTGGGGGTGTTGGTGGAGAAGAGATGACACTTGATGATTTCATGTTATATTTTCAGGAAACTTATCCAGCCACTTTACTATTTTATGATGTTCTTCCTTCCATTTGAGTCATTGCAGAGCACACTGTACCTATGTGCATTTTATTCCCATTTCTCACCAGAAGGGGTTATTCATTTTCGGTATCTTTACAGTGTATTAAAGTGTGTACTAATTTTTGCATCCTCCCTTAATTTTAGGCACATTAGAACAGTGTGAATGATTTGTATTGTGATGATGTCTAATGTACATTCAGGTCAGTAGTAAGAAGAAGAGCACTAAATAGCCTTTATAGATGACTGGATCACTTACTGTGGTCTGATGAGATGCTGCCACCCCGTGCTCTAATGTGGCGCCATGTGGAAGTGTTGCATTGCTTGAGTATTGAGGAGGAAAGTGGTGTGGAAAGTCAGATTTGACTTTGGCCAAAGTTTTGTTTGATATTACACACTGTATGGACTGTACATAAAGGCCAGTAAAATGATACAAAAATGTTTAAAAAGTCTTACTAAAGATGTGAGTTCTAAAGTTTGTGTGTGTGTGTGTGTGTGTGTGTGTGTGTGTGTGTGTGTGTGTGTGTGTGTGTGTGTGTGTGTGTGTGTGTGTGTGTGTGTGCACGCGCACTTGTGCTTTCAAATTAGATGTTAAATACTGTCAATGTTAAATACTGTACACTTATACATGGTATAATTCCTTTATTTTTCAGATCTTTGTATACATACCTATACACAATGTGATTTTTTTCTGACAGTTTTACATCATGTCTAGAAGTTTAACAATTTTCAGATTAGTGAAAACTGTGGCTCTTAAATTTTGTTAACATTATCGAATTCTAGACTGAACCAAATTTGGCAGTGTGTGAAACAAGTATTGAGGAAAGAGTTTAATCAGTGTAACTTGATTTTTTTGTATTTATTCTTTCAGTGATCACACTTTTATTTGTAAATTGCAAGGCTTTTTTTATTTTTGTGGGTAAAAAAACTGCTTCCTGCATTTTATATTTTGATGCTTGCTTGCAGGTATTGCAGCAAAATATAAATGTAATGTTATATGTCATGTGTATTTTTGCTATTTTTCTCATATTGTGCTAATTATGCATTATTACTATATGACTGTATTTTCACCTTTTTATTATAGGTGTGGTGATATGATTTTAGCTGTCAATGGAGTGTCTACTTTCGGAATGAGTCACTCAGCTCTTGTTCCAATGCTAAAAGAACAAAGAAGTAAAGTAATACTGTCCGTTGTCTCTTGGCCTGGAAGCCTCATCTAAGATGTTCAGAGACTTGTTACCAAACAGGAACAATCACTATAAAGATTGTATTTTTTTCTTTAGAACTTAGCTGGTAATGAGCAAGGCCAAACTGCATTCATCATGCTGATTTTAGAAAGATTTCTATGTTTTTATTTGCATTATCATTGTTTGTTAATGTCTACTGGAAACAGCATGTTTGAAAAGTAAGGCATTAAAATACATTTTCTGTCCGTGGTCTTTGTTTCAAGCCTTACCAAAGTGACCAGCTTCATATGCAATCCGCGCCTTACACTAGTAGTTTGTTTTCTTGTGCTCTTTTATTTATTTTATTATGGTTTTCACAGGAGTGTTTAAAGAGTCCATACAGACTTGACATATTTGTGTCCTTGGTTCCAAGTTGCAAGGCTCTTTACATGCTAGTGACGAGTGACTTTGCATTGTATATTGAGCAGTTTAAACAATGTGACAGAATATGCCTGAAAAGTCTGTAAACATTCAGATTTGCTGTGCACATTTTTTCATTTTTGGACTCCTTAATTCCATCAGTTACTGTGTTTCTTTTGCTGGCAAGGTTGCATTCCTGAAATACCAAATACAGGAACTGTGGCATTTTAAACTCAAACAGGTTAAAAGCCACAAGCCATGAGCTCTAGGCTCTATATCATTTATTTACAATACAATTCAGCCATTGTAACACCACAGAATGCCTTTATAGTTTGTATTGCAAAATTTTAATTTTAATATTTTGTTTCTTTGTTGTTTTTTTTATGTGCATGCTGACATTCTGGTTGGCTATAAAATGTATTTATTATTTTATTTTCTGTACAATTTTTAATGAATCATTGTGTGGTAGTTTTTAGGTCAGGATTCAGCTAGTGCCTACACATTTTTATGGAATCATATCAAGGGTTGAACATTGCATTAATTTTTGTTTCATGAAATGTACAGTCTTGATACTTTTTAATCATGAAATACAATAAGCATCATGTGTTCTTTCACTGTATATACGTTTTTATGATAAGAAAACATTGTAAATAGTAACTCTCAGTTTTACACACTTTGAACCATCATTGCATTTCCTGGAATATGTTCAGTCCATTCTTTTAATTCCAACTTATCGAAAAGAACCAGGTGTGATGCTTTGTTTTAATACTCACAGTTTCCTTTCTGTGAGATCCACTTTTATTATATGAATCATTGTATGTTAGTATGCCGTAATGAACACTTGTATTGAAACTGTAAATAAACAAGTATCTTAATCTGAGTTGTCCTTTACATCCTGTATAACTTTGGGACTCAAAACTGTCACTGTGTGGGTACTAGCATGTCATTTTCTCCAGCATTCGCCCTTTTGGGCCTGCCCTACTAACGGTGTTACGGTATTTGTAGTGGTGTGTAATTTATGCTTTCTCATGTGCCCTCTAATTCTTCTCTGTCTTTGAGGGAAGGAACTTTATTTTGACTTTCTAATCACTTATCCTTCATTCAAATTTATTTATTTATTTATTTGTATTCATTTATTTATTTATTGTGTCTTGAAGTCTAACTATTGTATTGAAAGCTGTCATTTGTGTCGAAACTGTACTTTGACACCTAGCTATTTCTGAGCAAAATTACTTTTTTCTCTCAAAAAGCAGCTGGTATGCCACAGAAAATAAGCATTAGAGCATCTCATCATTTTCTGTCTTTATTTTTCTGTCTTCATTCCCTCCTGGTTTCCTTTGCTGAATGAAAAAATCCAGGAATGGTTTAGGAAGGAGTGTTATCACTCAAGCCAAATCTCACTTGGAGCAAAGTAAAGCAAAAATCTCCCCCAGGTTGGTTGACTGTGTGGTGAAGGGGGATGAAGCTTTGACTGGTGTCCTGAGATTGAGTAGTAGCCCAGTTGCTGGAGGAGACATTGGGGGAGTGGGGGGTTGGAAGTGATAAGCTCATCCATCCTAAGGGAAGGGAGGCTACAAGGTCCACTGCTGCCACAGACAATTATAGGGCTCAGTATTGTGCACGTCACCCAAGAAGTGCGTACTCGCTGTAGCTAGACTGGGCATATGCAGGAATGCGTATAGTCCAGAGACCAGTACTATGGCCTATACAATGGAACAGCCATGGGAATTGTTATTAGGGATAAAACTGGAAATACTATGCTTGGTGTGGGTGTTGTATAGTTCCCCAGCTGTGTGATAGTTGCTGTCCAGCACTGGATTGGAGCTTGAAGCCACTTCGGATCTTATACCAGAACATCTTTGTGGATAGCACTGAGGTATGGAGACCCAGTTTCCTTTGAAAAACTACAAAGTTACAAGTACCTATTGGGACAGATTTGATTTTAGCCCTGTAAAACTAGCCAGGCATATTTATTCATTCATATTTTTACATTTAATGACCAGAAAATTCAAATGGACATTGCCTAGGTTTAGTGGAATGCTTGTCTTGTATGAACAGTTCCTATGCAAACTAGCAGTTTCAATCAGTAAATAAATATACATGAACTATCATGCATATCCAGCCTTTTAGATCTTTATGATCTGGATTATGCATAGACCACATGAATTGTGTGATCAATCAGAATAACACGGAATAACTGGTGTTTTGTTTTATAAGGAGGCAGTTCAAAATATCATCTGTTTAGCAGCTATATGCACTTGAGTTTCTTTTAGTGTTATGTAAACATTATTCAGCTTTTGCTCTTACATTAAATGGCACCTTTTTTGTGTGCCCACACAGCTGAAGTCTACTGAATTCCCAATTGCCTTTTTAGGTATCATGGACTGTCTGTAAGAATCTTATATTTACCCTTCTGTGAGGACAAGCTTCTAAATGTTTTTCCCAAAGTCTGCTGTTGCAGGGCACACTGTCACAGAAAAAAAAAAGATCAAATGTTAAGGACCATTGTAGACAGAAACTGAAAAAAACAACATATTTTTCTCTTGCCATGAAGTTCTATGCAATCCAAACCTGCCACCTGCACAATAACTACTTACTACCATTTTTTTTTATCCCATAATATCCTCATAGGGACAGACAAGTTGTTGTGAACTATATTTTAAAAAGCTACTTCTTGCCCATTATGCACTGTGATGGCACAGCTGATGATATCACAATACTCTGGTTTATCTTGTTAGATCACAATGCCATTCAAATAGAAAGGAGGTAGTAAGAAATACTGTCAGATTTCAGAATCCTCAGTAAAAATGTCAGAATTCTTTTTGCTGTGACTCTTACATATTTTATTGCCTACATATGCACCACACCATCTCTGAGAAATTCTTGCAACAGGTTAAAGAAACATGAGAGATAAATAGCCTTTTCAAAAAGTGATGTTTTGTGAGTTTAATGTCCTGTCTTCCTTCCCTGAGTCAGACAGTGTCATATTTCCTGGCTTGAAAAGCTCAGTTAATTAGTAAAGCTGCTGTCAGTGATTATCAGGTTTATTCACTTTCAAACTAAAGAAGATTTATTAGGTTTACAACCAGGAGAGGGGAAATAATGCAGCTTTATTATTTATTAGTTTTGATTACCAGGAAAGCCCCTTTTCAGTGGAAGTTCGTGAGACAAAATCTTCACTTTACATTGTTTTTAACAGCAGTTAGCATGATCTAATGATAGAATATGTTACATAACACTGAGATATATAGAGTAACATCTGATCACCATGTTAAGTATACTATACAGTATTTAGAGTGTGCAAACATCACACATATCTAAAGAAAATTCAACATTATTTTACATTCTATGTACAGAATAAAGTCACATTGAAATTTTACTACACAGAAAGCAAATGATGTGTATGCAAGTTTTATCCAGTTGCTCACTTGTGAAAAAGTGTGAAGATTTAATGATATTTCCTTGATTTGGCTGAATAAGGAGTGGACTTAGTAATAGTGCTGTCCCAATGGCATAATTGTTTAGTTGATAGGTATGATTTCATTGGGATTTTACAGTATAGACAGAAAATTATTAAAATAAAAATGGGGCTTAGTAATTGAAGATCATTTTGTTGACATGGATGTTTCTAAGGTGGTTTTAAATCATAGACCAGTTGAGATATTTCAAGTATTTTTGTGAGAGAGTTCCACAGTTTGGTAACATATACAGAGTATATAGGCAGTCGTTACTATTTGTAGAGTTTTGAGTAAGCACTAAATGTTGGTTCAGTGAACATAGTTCTTTGTAAGTAAGTACCAGTTTAATAACTGTCTGGTGGCAGAGGATCTGCCTGTGTTTTCCAGGAGGTTATGAGCAGTCTTAATGTGAAGACTGCCATTCACACATCCACAACCCACTTTTTTCCATTTTTGCACATGGGGTTGGGGTGTCACTACAACAGTGACAATCATCTAGAGAAAAGGTTCACACTGCCAGGTGGGTAGACCTGTGGTGGTAGTTCTTCCATACCACACACTCTTACGTGGGTGTATGTTATTTAATTGAAACTCCAATTCTCCTAAAACCTTTTCATTGACCCCAATCAGTGAACATTTTCCCAGGTAACTAATTTAGATGGCCAACATACCGAGTGATACACACCGCAGTTTAACAAACCCACCAAAGTGGGGGGCTGCTCCAACACACCCCCTACTTATATATACCAACTCCAAGATCGCACTTCAGTAGGGGAAAAGGACACATTTCCACATTTTGTCCAACTAACTCAGTGTCCTGGGGAAAAAGTTCGCTGATCTGAACATTTAATAAAAGGGGTCGATGAATAGGTATTCGTGGAATTGGAGTTTCAATGAACTATTTTATACACCCTGCTTACACACAGTCACACCTATGGCCAGTTTAGAGTGTCCAGTCAACCTACTGCATGCCTTTGGAATGTGGGAGGAAACCAGAACACACGAAGGAAACCCACGCGAAGACAAGGTGGACATGCTGACTCTACACAGAAGGTACCACTGACAACAATCAAACTGGGGAACTTCTTACTGTGCGGTGACAATGCAATCCACTGTGCCACTGTGCTGCTTAATGTATGTAGACTAATATATTAGGTAGCTCAAGCCAGTTAAGGAACCAAGTGCAAGAGACTGATTTGTTTGGTTATTTGAAAACTTTGCAATCTTATTATATGATTGCTGTGTTTGGCTAGAATCCAGGGTCAGTTATTATACTCAGTAGTTTCTTGGTTTTGTACTAGCTCAATTCTAGTATTATCAACTGATAATATTTTTTAAGCCACAGTAGTTTGATTCTGGGGTTTGAGATGAAATTACCATTAGCTTAATTTTTCTTTGGGTTTAGGAGTAGTGTTGATTGCTGAAGCCATTTTTCAATTTTTGTAAAGGAATTCTGTAAATTATGTTGGAGTTGTTTGACTAAAGAGGCAGCACATAATATCGAAATATCTGTGTATTGGATTGTGTTTGTTAAGAGAGAGGCTGTATGCATTTTATTTATAAGTGTATTAAGGAGCAACATTCCTAATATTGAATGTTGTGGAACAACCAATGCTTCCTGAGAAGTTGAGAGTTCATCTGCCCAGCATATATATACTATGTTTGCTGGCTAAGGTTACTTAAACTAATTAGTTATCTCAGTAACTCAGTAGTTTGCACCCTCGCTTTTGGTGCAGAAGAATATGGGTTCTATTCCCATGCCAGGTAGCTAGATTCATTTCCAGTGTTAGCACTGCATAAGGAGGGTGATGCTGTCCTGAATGTGCTATCCTTTGGATGAGACATTAAACTGAGGCCCCATCAGCCTGAGTTACTGGTAGAGTAGGTGGATAGAAAAGTTTCCATAGAACTTATTGAAAACAGTAGAAGAATTTTACTGACAAAAATATGACATGAACTACAAGTATCATATCAGCACAGAATTAACACTCATTAAAACTATAATAATGAAATACTATACATTACATGCTAACATTCCCCCACCCTTTCTGCCACAACTATTTTTTTTCAAGTTCTCTAAAATAAGATCACAATTTCAGAATTTATTATACAATCCATTTTCAGATCTTGCAATCCACAGTACCCTTGTAGCACTAAATTATTTTATCAGATATTACATCTGAATGAAGATAAATACAGTGGATATAAAAAATGTACACACCCCTGTTAAAATGTCAGGGTTTTGTGATATAAAAAAATGAGACCACAATAAATCATTTCAAAACTTTTCCCACCTTTAATTTGATCTGTAACATGTACAATTCAATTGAAAAACAAACAAATCTGTTAGGGGAAAAAATATAAAAAATAAAAAACGTACAATACGCCGGTTGCTTGTTACTTGTAAATAACTGAAAGTTGCATTGCACATAAACATCCTATTTATTGCACCTAAATACCCTATTTTATTAATTGTGTTTGATATTCAGTTGTTTCGGCTTGAATGATTTCTACGGTCTAGTTATTGACATGTAAAGAGTATTAATGTTGACAGCAGCAGACTTTGAAGTTTCACTGTGGGTTAGTTTCTTCACTTGCAGTTTACTTTGTAAGATGCAACAAGCATGTGGAACACAGCTGCTAAAAGAAGCTGTGTATCACATATTTTGGTCGGCCTCATCCATTCAAACTACATTAAGAAATGTTATCAAAAGTCTGGCTCCCACATTAAATGCACACATACACGCACACACATGTAGTGGGAGGGTACTCTTCAGGCTTTAAACAATGCATTATGAAATGGTTGGCAAACACTGATAAACTAGAAAGATTGGCTAGGATGTATAACGTAGAGGATTATGATCAGGTCTCTGTTCATAACCAGCTTCCTATGTGTTCAAGACATGGATGCCAATAAGTTTACCTTGAGAACAACATTAAGAGGTGAATTTTCTGGCATCCATGTCAAGAATACATAAAGATGGCTGTGACTGGACACCCCATCATAATTCTGTCTAGTACATGGAACTTTATCTGTTCTCTGTACTACCAGTTACAGAAAAAAGGTATAAGAGCAACCACCCATTTAGTGTGTTTCTGAGAATATATCACTTCTCAATGTAATGTAACTCAACAAACTTTGAGTCCTTTGCAGCAGATAGCTAGACAATATATATGTTCATCATTTCCAGCTATGACATCAGTCTCACAGATGCATGGCTCCCAGCTGTGCTGGACTGCTTAATTGTTGCTCGCTCAACCAATACCAAGTGACAAACTTTTCTCCTTGTAAACATTGCTAAATGAAGCACTCAGTGTAAATACTGTTTCAAACTATCATATAATTTCCTTTCTTCATACCCTCTTGGTATAATCACTGTAATAAGTATATTTGCTTGTATGTATATCCTTACTAGGATATTCAGACTGTATTCTTTCACAAGGGTCATGGCTGAAAAGGGTCTATTGACCAGCCCACTTACCTGATTGTCAGAATGTTGTAAATAAAGAGACCACACAAATTACACCAGCTTTCACCTGGAGCATTGGTTCTGAATAGGTAAGGTGTGTGTACTCAATCTTCCTTCACTTTCAATTATGTGCCTCTAGGGCTGTTGTACCATCCATAACAGTCTGTCCATAGGCATACATTGGATTCAGTTTAATAATACAACAGGGTGCTGTAAGTTGCACAGGCAAAACCTACTGCATTCATATAGTACTGTCAACATATGTCCTACTCTGTAAGCTGACTTTAGTGAATTGGACTGAGTTTAATGCTGCCATGATATGACTAGTACGTTAATTAGAGACACTGTGGATATAGCTAATCTCCACAAAATCTTTACTTAGACTAAAACTCTCTTGACTGTCTAGATGCAAGTGTACCACATAACATGCACCTTCCTGTAGCTATCTCATTGATATTTAAAACTGTATGCAGTATATACTGGATATACTGGGTTGCTTCACATGTACAAAGTAATGGGGTTGAGTTAGTGGCTAAGTGATGAGATCCCTTCACAGCTTCAGCATCCAAGAATTCACTCCTGAGTGTGGGTCAGTGGTTGCATGGAATTTGTATGATCTCTCTTGACTGCATGCTTTTTCTGGATACCATCTCACTTTCCAAAACTACACTGATTGATTGTGCATAATATATATATATATATATATATATATATATATATATATATATATATATATATATATATATATATATATATATATATATATATATATATATATATATATATATATATATATATATATATATATATATAGCATTATATATATATATATATATATATATGTGTGTGTGTGTGTGTGTGTATATATATATATATATATATATATATGTGTGTGTGTGTGTGTGTGTGTGTCTGTGTGTGTAAAATGGTTAGCAGCTACTAAAACTCTAAAAATCCAACTTCTCTTCCCCATACGTCCTCATCTCTAAATATACTAACTCTGCAATTGCACAACATCAGGGTAAATAAATTTTTGTTTTCATTTTCTCATGGTCTGATGATCCTTTGCAGAATACAATACACTACCAAAGCATGACATATATTAGTATTTCTGTAGAGAACAAGTACCTCCTGCATCAGTAAATATACTAACTCTAAACTCTCACAGTAGTGGGGGTAAAGGAAAATATCCTTACCTCGCTATTTGATGAAATGGACAGTTGTTGGTTAAACAAACCACAAATCCAAGTCAATGAAATGCATTTGAACCTATGAACCTATTTCTGTAAAATGCATGCAAACTTTAGTATCTTATGTGGAAAAGTGAATGTGTGTCATTCTATTCAAGAGATACTGTTGATTTTTTATGAACTACTTATTAACATTCTGTTTGGCATATAAGTGTCTGTTATTCTAAAATTGTATTAGTTCTGGTTTAAGCACTTGGGCTTCAGGCCAGTTATTTTACATTAAGAAGGTTCGTGGTCTACACTCTTGTGGGAGGAGAGGCTGGACTCTGCCCTTCTGAGCTGGGAATTTCTGGTTAAAGGCTTATAGTGCCTGCATATTTGAACTGTTTCTTACTGAAATTGGTACACCTTGTTTGCTGTAGAATAGACTAGACCCAGACCTGCTGAATCTAGCTTTGTTTGTATGCTTGTTTGCTTGTTATTTCCCTGAAACGCTAATTCCACCTAAAACGCGGCTTTTCAGCGCTTCTGTGGATCCCTAGTGATATCTGCATTGCTTACTGTACTTATTTCCTTGTTTCACTTGAAAGAAAGTTAATGTTTGTCGTTTTTGCATTTAAGTTACCTGTAACACATTGCATTTAAGTTACCTGGCACTTTCTCACTAAAGCAATTATATAAGTCAGCACTAAAAAATTAAAAGCACTACACCCTCACAAACTCCCCTTGAGTACCTTGTTCCCCATTGGCCCTTTTTTCAATTATAAAGGAATTCCCAATACTATTCTAGCATGCCCAAAGGTCAGTTGTCAATCTCCTCTCCGGTCCAGCTGGTGAATCTGGGAATCTTGAGGCAATGTTACAACTGCCTCATGTACACAGACAACCCTCTCCTCCTCCCAACAAATTCCAACACGTGAGAGATGCAACCATATAGCCAAACTGGAGGCTAAGCTCTCTCAACTCAGTACTGGCATAACCAGTCAGGAGGAGAAGGAAACCACACTCACTACAATTCCAGTCTCACATAGACCTACCACGACAGCAAACCAAACACATAAACACACAAAAACATACTCGGAGGCTCTAAATAAAAATCTGCCTAAGCAGCAGAGACCTCCAAAGCAGACACCCAAGCAACCGCTACCCCAAAACAAAACACGTGCAACACATAGCTCACAAAGCCAGTGTGCTGAACAGTCACAGCCCTTAAGGCTAAACAACACACCTGATACACTTGTAATAGGTGACTCTATCATCAGGCACACTGACGTCCCGCTCACCAGGCTGAACAAGGAGAAGGTCACGGTGAGCTGCCTGTCGGGCGCTAGGATCCGCCACATAACGCAAGCACTCAGGTCACTCCAAGGCAAGTACAAATATGACTCCGTCATTGTCCATGCTGGTGTGAATGACCTGAGACGTACCTCCCTGGACTACATGAAAAGAGACATAGAGGAGCTCTTTGAGCATGTAGCCCAGGCCGGTATGACCCTGACCTTGAGTAGCATCTTACCCTCACCAAGAATGATGCCACAATATGAAGACAAGATGATTAATTTCAACAACTGGCTTAAGTATTGGTGTCATTCAAAGGGGATCCAATGCCTGTCAGCCTGGGATGACATGCTCGACAAGCCACGATGCTTCGCTAGGGACGGCTTGCACCTTTCACCCCTGGGCTTTCGGATATTTGCAAAGGCTCTTGCTACACCCATAGTTCCTTTTTTAGGCAAGGCTCAAAAGACAAACCCACCTCCGTAGGTATCACAAGGGATAAGAAACTAAGAGTAATGCTACTCAACGGCAGAAGTCTAAACCTCAAGATGCATGCACTCGAAACTCTCCTTAGCATGGAGAACATCGATATCTGTGCAGTAACAGAAACCTGGTTCAAGGCTCCCGAGAGCACCCCAGCACTACCAGGTTATACCTCATACCATGCTTTTCGGCCCCAAAACTTGGACCGAACCAGAAAAGGAGGGGGAGTATCAATATTTGTCAAAGATACCCACACCTCCAGGTTGGTGGCACAACACAAAGCATCAGAGACTATCCATGTGCAACTAACAGTGGGTAAAACTTCCTTCCAGTTTATAGCCTGCTACAGACCACCCTCCCAAACCCAGGAACCCCACTCGGTCTTCCTGAGAACACTGGAAAATATGAAGGTCTCTCCAAACACCATTATATTGGGCAACTTCAACTACCCAAACATAGACTGGGAGCATTACTCTAGCTCCAACACCCTAGCTCAAAGGTTCCTAGAATTTATAAACTCAAATGCTATGGAACAACTTGTTACCACTCCCACAAGAGGGGAAACATACTGGACCTGATGATCACCAACATGGGGACTCTATGCTCCAGACCAGAAGTGTATCCCTCACTGGTAAGATCAGACCATAAACTAATCTCACTGGATATTCACATCCCAACCCCACCCCCTGCCCAGAAAACCACAGTGAAAAACTTCTCTAAAGCAAATTTCACACTCCTCAAAACCAAGGTGGAATCCTTCAAAGCCCCGGCCTGTGGAAAATCTGCCCAGACCGCAGAATCCTTTATAAACGCATTCTATGAACACCTTCGGGAATGCATGGATCATGCAATCCCAAATAAAACCAAGACCCAATCCTCCAAAGGCAGATGTCCTGTCTGGTGGACCCCAGCCATAAACAAACTATACAATAGAAGGAGGAAGCTACTAAATGATAGAGCAAAATCCCAAAAAGGGAAGGCATCTCTGATCAGTGTTAGCAAAAAACTACGGGCACTCATAAAATCGTCTAAGGCCAGCTTAGAGAGAAGAATTTCACAGGACACTAAGGATAATCACAAAGCTTTCTTTAGTTATGTTAGGAACCTGGGTGGGAATTCCCAGATATGCTCAGAATTAGTCCAAAATGACAAAAAATACACCAAACCCACAGACATTGCCAACATCCTAGCTGACAGGTTCAGCGCAAACTTCTCCCCTCCCACCAAAGGGCAAATATCTATCCCAGCAGAGTGCTGCCCCCCTGACATCTCAGATGCTCAGGTAAGAGCCGCCCTCTCCAAAGCAAAAAACACAGCATCAATGGGACCAAACGGTGTCCCGGGCTGCACCCTACATGAACTCCAAGAAGAGCTAAACCCAAACATAAAACTACTGTTCAATCTCAGCTTTACCACAGGATATGTACCCAAAGAGTGGCGTACAGCAACAGTGGTCCCTCTCTACAAAGGTGGTGCCTCAACAGATCTGGAAACTATCGCCCAATAAGCCTGACTAGCTTGGTCTGCAAAGCTATGGAAAGGATCATCATGGACCTCATAAATAAAGATATTGGGGACCTACAGACACTGGATCCTACCCAGTTCAGCTTTGTTAAGGGCAGATCCTGCCTCTTAAACGTGGTCGATTTCTTTGAAACAGTCACCAAGGCCATTGATGAGGGGAAGGTGGTCCACACAGCCTACCTGGACCTCGCAAAAGCCTTTGATACAATACCCCACTCGGGCATTATAGATAAGCTCACCAGCTTAAATATAAACCCCTATGTCACTAGATGGGTTGCAAACTGGCTCAAGGACAGAACCCATATGGTTAGAATTGCTGGAGCCATGTCAGACTCCAAACCAGTTACAAGTGGCATCCCACAAGGCTCAGTCCTGGGACCTCTCTTGTTCGGTATATATTTCTCGGAGGTACAGGCCAACATGGAAGGACTGTGGCTGACCAAGTTCGCAGATGACTGCAAACTGGGTGCCATAATTGACTCTCCAGCCAACACAAGCATCCTCCAAAAGGGCCTCATAGAAACAGACAACTGGTGCCAGAGCCATGGCCTCAAGCTAAACGCCAAAAAGTGTACAGTCATCCCCTTTGGCAAAAAAAATGTGACCACAAATTACCACATTGGTGGTAATCCATTAAGTACGGAAGAAGTAATTAGGGACCTGATGACCCAAGTTGATAGCAATCTCTCATTTGACAACCACGTGGCCAAAGTGGTTAGAAAAACATTTTATATAGCCCACCTAATCATGAAGGGATTCACATCTAGATCAGGGGAGGTCATCGTGCCTCTTTACTCATTCCCCATCAGGCCCATAATTGAGTACAATGCCCCTTTTGGGATGTACCTTACTAGACACCTGCAGCAACTGGAAAGACCCCAAAAGTACCTCACCAAGAGGATCAAAGGGCTCAAACTGATGCCATATGCTGCCCGGTTAAAGAAACTCCAGCTCTACTCAGTGGCATACCGCCTGCTCAGAGGCGATCTGTGCCTGACATATAAAGCCATGTCCAATCCGGAATTAATGGACATGCTGCACCTCAGAAAATCCAAATCCCATTGAGCTACGCGCTCGAGAGACTTGAACCTCAGCACTGAAATAAATAGGACATGCTGTAGGGACAGAATCATAACCCAGAGGCTCCCTTCACTCTGGAATAAAATCCCAGTCCAGGTTAGGCAGAGTCCCTCATTGACTCTCTTCAAGAGGAATCTTGATGAGTGGATGGGAGATCGTAGGTTTACCCCAGGTATCATTTCTATGTCACTGTTAGACAGAGGCACAGTATACTAACCTCGAAAAAGGGCATAGCAAAATTAATTTAAAATGGGTGGCGAAAGCCAAACACACTCTGGCTAGGCTTATAAATGCCCTAGGGCAGATAGCCTAGTATGAACCTATGAACCTATAATCTAATGACTAGACCATGGACACAGAGTGATATTTGATGTGAAGGGAGTTGTGACCACATATCTGTTTGGGCAAGACAGACCAGTAAGGCAGAATGCAGTGTTAGGACACATCAGCTGTAGAGGCACATAATTGAAAGTCAAGGAATGTATAGCTAGATACTCCAAGCAGCAGTCATTCTGACACTCCCTTTTAAGGCATCAGAATGGCACTCTATGGTACCCCTACTGACAAGCTAAATGTTTTCATGAGCTGCTGCATTGCACAGTGAAGATTTAATTGAAGGTATCAGAAGACACAAATACCACTCTTTTTGAATAAGGGCTGCACTATATGTCCATAAAGCATGCACTTCAGAAGGGAAATTAAATGTAAGAAAGAGGTATTTCTCTAGAGTTTACAGAATGCAGACTGGATCACAGCTACTTTAAGTTATTTTGCGTCATTTCAGGTCTTTAACATGTAATGTATAGACAAACCTCCAAATAACCCATAATATGCTGTTATATAGTGTATGTAGAAGAAATGCAACCATTTCATTTGCTAAGCATTAAATAAAATAGGATATGTAGTAGTTTCTGTAGAAAACCTGCATTTTTGTTGGCATCAAGTGCCCATCCAGGATAGCTTATTACATCTTGGCTGAGCAGTGACTTCAAATGACCTTGAAAACTATGCTCAAAGGATTGTGAACTCCTTAATACTGCAAGATGTAATAGTGCCATAAACATCCAGCAAAGACTTGAGTGATAGAGCTTATAGTAGTCATTTGTTCTCTGACTCTCCTACAAAAATGTTCTGCTCAGGAAGCTCATGTAAGCACATTCGATGTCATTATTCATCAAGAAGAGACAACAGTACAGAAGACATGTAATTCATGACATGATCCATCTACCCATCACCTCCTTTCTCCCATTTTTGCACATGGGTCGGTGTGCCACATCAATCATCTGGTGCCAATGTTCACACAACTGAGTGGCTAGCCTTGCCAGACAGAGATATTCTTTCATACAACAAATGCACACGCATATGGGCAGTCACACCTATATCCAATTTAGAGTGTCCAACCACACACTGCATGTCTTTGGAATGTGTGATGAAAATGCAGCACTCAGAGAAAACTCACACAAATACAGGGAGAACATGCAGACTCTGCACAGAAAGCACCCCAGCTGAGAAATGAACCAGAGAACCTCTTGCTGTTTGGCAAAAATGCTACGTCTCCAAGATCTTGAAAAATAAAGGTACATAATTCAGTACAATGATGCTTTAGGTAGGATTCTTTCTGGCTCCCCCAAGATTTTGTACAGAAATTCTCTAAGATGCATTGCTTCATAGATGTAGTTACTTCAACTGGCTCCCTGAGCAGCCTAAATACTGGTGGTCTTTCAATGCAAACTTAAGCTTGTGGAGCTAAAAAAGACAGGGACAGAGAGAAAGAGAGAGAGAGAAAAGGAAAATAACTTGTATAAACTCCTAAATGTACTGCATTCTAATCTACTAAATCCATTGATTTAGAGAAACTTAATGATTGATTATTGGGTGTGAATGCAACTCCACTGAAGCTTAACAGATCATTAATGGCTGATCAGCAATTATTAAGCACTGGTGAATGTGCTTCCTGAGGGATTTCACTTAGGGCAGCCACACTCTTCACCCCACCACACCTTAGTTATGGCAGTGGGCCACCTGGTCCATTATGACCCTTTTCCCTCATGAATATGAGAACTTAGGACAATCTATAGCTTCTCTGCATAACTTTAATGGGCTACATTTCGCTGTTAGGAAACAGCAGGGTTGTTATAACTCTTGTGCAGTGTATTTTAATGTAAATGCTTCTTTATTGTTCAGAGTTTCTTTCAGGTCAGGATTCAAATTTTAAATCACATTAGAGAGCCAGAAATGGATCCATTGTCAACCCATTTGCAGTACATTTTAATCAGCCCAGCCATGTCCTTCATTCACTAAAGTTTTTTTTTATGTATCAATATTTGCATGCAGAATTGTTTTCAAACGTTTCTCTTGTTCTTTTGGTTAAAGAGGCTAGATATCTTTTCTTATTTAAAATACACTTCAACCACAGTATGGATATGCAATGTATATTCATTACTTAGTACCCCCCCCAAATTCTCCCACTTTCCTTATTTCCTATTTTGCCCTCATTTTCCTGTCTTCTTTTTTCCCCCTTTCGTTTGTCTGATCAGCGTACCTTTAATTTGTAGGATGGCAAAGGTGTCCATTTGTACTTATTTGCAACTTTGTAATATTCAGCTAATATGGCTAGTTTTTTTATGTCTCTGTAAAAGTTATATTTTTATTTTATTCAACTTGGTTCCAAATTAATGTGTAGTCAAGATTGAAAAACAAGAACACTGTAGCAGTGTTTTTATTAGTTTGCTCTTTTCCCCTAAATGCTGTGTTTCATACTTACAATATGAGTTATTTTTTTTCTTCCTTTTGGCTCCCCACAGCTAACCATATGCTGTCCCCAGTTGTTCTCCTCATCCAGCAAGTCTACTTGACCCCTTTGCCTCCCTTTGGGATACAGTTCACTCATGTCTGAGGAGACTGAGGAGATTAAGAATCCCAGGGCATCACACTGTTGTTGAAGTGCTTTCTACTGTTTTGCTTCTAGGATATACCCTGTATTTATTTATTTATTTACATTTGTTTACCAGGAAATTCCGACTGGACACAGGTCCTTTTTCAGCAGATGCCCAGGGAGAAAAGCTCCACATCATGTACATGATAAATAGAGATACAAAGTAACATCCTAAGGTTGGGATGTGCAATGGCTTTCTGGGCTGAACTTCCCCTCACTTCTTCAAGGGATGACATTAGCAGGACTCTGCAGGTTTCCTCACCCCCCTTCCCCCCAAGACAGTGCCAATACATCATGGTTATTTTTCTAGTCTCACTAGGAAAATTGAACTGCAGTAATGTGCCCCAAGCATGTGTACATCAATGTTTTTTGAGGAGGGGCACACATTCTCCCTGGCTGTACCTTACAGCACCCAAGCCACTATTTGTACTCAGATCACCTAGGTTGTAATTAGGACTTTACCCTCTATGCCACTGGTATAGGCTTACTCTTTGAATATAAATTATAGGGATGCAAGGAATTCTTCCTGCTTGAGGGACATGTTTCTGTGGGGGATAAAACCTTCAGAGAAAAATGCAATTTTGATTTCAAGGGACATTTTCCCAATACGCTGTGTACCAAAACATGAACTGGAAACTGAGTTTCAGTATATGGTATTATAACCATTCAAAAGTCTTTCACCCTCATTGTCCTTCTGAGGAAAGAAAATGGGCATGTAAGTGGACAGGTCAAAAGAAAATTTCACAGACCACTTTAGTCATAAATGAGAGATTTGTTCTTAAAAACTCATCATCCTTATGGAAAAATATATATGATCCCCATCCAACTATATGCTATATACTCAACCATTTGTCTCAAGTTTTCCTCTGTGCAGGGTTGGACTGTCTGATATTCTGACCATAATCCTTAGTTATATATGACCACACTGTTACATTTCATTACTACATATTAAAGAATGGGCAACCTATATGCCACTGCCCTGAATGGAGAAAGTACAGTTGTGTCCCACTTACCATAATTGTATATGTCTGAGTAGATCAATGTTGCAGTACTGGTTCTTGGGTCTTCCTGCCATGCAGAAGCCTCTGACCAGCCTGATTTCCAGAGTCTTTACATCATCCTACCTGACGGACATCTTACAACTAGAATCAAGATGTCAGGGGGGGGTCTTTCTAAGCAGTGAACAAGCAGTCTGATGCCTGAGGACAGCATGGCCTCCCGAGTTGTCTGGATGTAAGTGAGAATGTGGAAAGGGAAATGAGTTTGACATAATGGTAAGGTCTTCACCTCATAGACTCAGGGTAGAGGGTTTGATTCTGACTTCAGGTTACTGAGTAGGCTTAAAGTACCCTTCAGGTCAGTTAGCACAATATTCACCTATATACCTGTGAAAACATAGAAGGCAGAGAGGGGATGATGGAGATAAGAGAACTATCTGCAGAAAACTCCTCTGTCCCTTGCAGCCAGTAAGGTCAAAACAAGAGGTCAGCAGACAGAAGGGTTGGAGGGTGGGAGTATGTACTGCAACACTGATGTACTTGAGCAAATACAATTATGGTAAATGAGAGACAGTTGTACTATGTTCCTCATAGTCAGTGTTGTAGCACTGATTCTTAGGAGGACTCCCAAAGCTGTCCGGTGGGTGGTATATAATTTGTATGGCCCTAATGAATAATGTTTTGTAGGATGACAGTAGCAAATCCTGCTCTAACCTTGAAGACATTGCCTGAGTTCCATGTGGCCTCTACAAGGATAGTCTTAATGAAAGCCATAGTAGTTGACCCATGCCTGGTGGAGTGGGCTTTAATGTGCCCTATGCCTGGTGGAGTGGCCGTTAATGTGCCCAGGTAAATATTTTCCATGGTGTGAATAACAGAACTTAATGTAGTTATCTATTTTGAAACTTGTCTTATTGCTAGCACCTGTTCTACCTTTGCACATGTATTTATTTGACATATAGTAATCTAGTAATCTCCCCACTGCCTTCTCTTTTTCTCCTGTACGTACCTCCAACATAAAAAAACTCTTAACTAAACTTAAACCCACCAAATTAGCAGCAGACAACCTACAAATCGCAGCTGATGCTCTGGCCTACCCAGTACCCATCTTGATTAACTGATCTCTGTCAGAAAGTTACATTCCCACACTGTGGAAAGTATCACATGTAATTCCCCTCTACAAAGGCATACCCTTCACAGAACTAACCAATTACTGCCCCATAGCTATTCTCTCTCCACTCTCCAAAATACTAGAGAGATGCATACACTCTCAGGTCTCAGACTACCTCCTTACTAACAACCTCCTTTCCAGTACTCAGCATGGTTTCTGACCAAACCATAGCACCACCACTGCTTTACTCTCCTTTACTAACACTATCCTTCAGCATAAAAACAATGGCTATCTCTCCTCTGCTACTTTCCTACACCTATCTAAAGCATTTGACATGGTCCCACACAAACAACTTATCTCTGTCCTCAATAACCTATCCTTCTCTCAATCAGTCACCAACTGGTTTCAGAGTTACCTGTCTGACCGCCAACAATCTGTTGTATTGCAGAGTGTCATATCTCCCCAACTACCTGTATCCATAGGAGTTCCCCAAGGATCCATCCTTGGACCCCTACTCTTCACTGTTTACACCAATAATCTAGCCTCTGCCACCAAACATGGCACACTCATACAATACGCAGATGACTCAACCATCATCTGCTCAGCCCAGTCCCTACCCAAACTGCAAAATGTCACACAGGAAGCCTTTTCCTCTGTTGAAACTTGGTTATCTGATGCCCAATTAATACTCAACCCAAACAAAACTAAACTACTCATCTTCCAACCCACCAAACATACTCAAAACAACTCACTTTAACATCACAGCAAAAGACAACACCACTATATACCCAACTGAACACACCAAATTGCTAGGAGTGGAAATAGACAATAAGCTAAAATTTGACATTCACATATCCATGACCATACAGAAATAAGCAACTTCTCACCAAAGCAGCAAAGATTTCAATAGCAAATTCCTACCTTATCTCCACCCTACTTTATGCCTCTCCAATATTTACCAACCTAAGGCAATGCGATCTAAACAAGCTAGAGACCTGCTACAACAAAATCACCAAATTCGCCACAGGGGCACCCTACCGTAGTCGCCATTGTCTCTCACTTGCTGAACTGGGCTTGCTTGAACTCCCTCACCTCCTTCAGTGGTATCAACTCTCACTCACCCACAAACTAGTAAACCATCCACTAAATGTCCCATCCCTCCAGAATCTACTCCAACCCTATCGCACCACCAGACTACTAAGATCCAACAACAAAAATTACTTGCAGATCACTAAAACCAATAACTCTGCTGGTGAAGCACTATTCTCTTGCACCGTGGCCAAATTATGGAAATCCCTTCCACCCACAATTACCACCGTACCATCATGCACCCACTTCAAAACTTTACTAAAAGCGCACCTAAAAACATGCTGGCTATACCTTTGCAACTCCCACTCTAATATCACCCACCACGTCCAGCCACTACCTTTCTTTCCACTCCACTAACTACCTTGATTATAGCAAGCTCAGATGCTCATAAGCCTAGTACTTATTATACAGCAGGAACTTCATATTCTAACATTTGTTAATGTCTGTTATGTACTTCACAGATAAAGATTCTAGTTGTCTACTGATGTGCTATGTTCTTCATCTGTAAATATGTTGTAAGTAATTGCTATGTTAAATTGTTAACCGCTATGTAATCCAATGTAACTACTGTCTGTTTATTTTAACTGTGGAGCTTTTCTCCCGGGCCTCCGCTGAAAATGGACCTACATCCAGTCGGACACTCCTGGTCAACAAATGTAAATAAATAAATAAATATGTTTACCATGATGGTCCGACTGGGTCAGAAGGAACCCATTTTCAGTGGAGGCCCGGGGAGAAAAGCTTCAGTTACAGAGATGTGCAAACTTTGTACAAATAAACATTGCACAAAAACATGGTAATTATGTGAGTTCCAAGAAGTAGATATGTAGTTACAAATAACACAAAAAATATACAGAAACATGGTAATTACAAGAGTTCCAAGAAGGTAACACATTGCTGAGAGGTAATTGGTAACTAATCATTATATTTCAATATATACAAGTAAAAGATACAGTTTGATGAAGTACAGAAGGAGAGAGAGAAATTCAGTGTGTCCTGAAATGGTGAAGAGGTTAGCCTGGATTGATGCAATGGCACAGCCAGGAGTTAATCCTGCATTGTTTCAGTATGGATTTAAAGGCAAGTAGGTTAGAAGTAGTTCTCACAGTAAATGGAAGAGAATTCCATGCTTTTGCAACATATTGGGAGTAGAGACATAGTCCAGCTGACTTAGAGGGTTTGGATATAGTGAGTGGGATATAAACTGTGTTAGAAAAACTAACCTTGCTCCCCTCTAAACATGCTGCCACAGCATCTCTAAAGATGCTCACCTGGAAGACCACCTTTCTTATACCTGTCACATCAGCTAAGAGAGTCTTAGAGATGCAAACCTTTAAACTAGGTTATCCACCTACTACCAGTTTTCTCCCCAAATCCACATCCAGGGAGTGGAAGACTTCCTCTGCCCTGTTCTGTGGATTTGGGTAGAAAACTGGTAGGTGGATAACCTGGTTTAAAGCAAGGTCTGATACCATCTTAGGCATAAGGGATGGGTTTGTTCTGAGGGTTACCCTATCCCTGTGAGAACAGTGAAAGGTTCTTTACACATGAGGGCTTGTAGCTCTAAGACTCTCTTAGCTGATGTGACAGGTCTAAGAAAGATGGTCTTCAAGGTCAGCATATTTAGAGATGCTGTGGCAGCAAGTTCAGATGGGAGCAAGGTTAGTTTTTCTAACACAGTTTAGATCCCATTCTGGAATAGGGCTCCTTCTGAGGGGGTCTCAAGTGAATCACCCTTTTAGAAAAAGTTTCATATGGGGGGGTGCAAGAAGATAGGTGGGGCTCTGTGCTGGCAAGCTGATATGGCAGATACATGCACCTTAATGCTGGAGTCAGAAAGCCCTAGTCTAAAGAGGTCTGACAAGTAATGCAAGACTGAGTTAATGTTGGCCTGAGAAGGGATGGTTTTCTTATGTGACACCAGATAGAATTTTTTTTCCATTTTACCAGGTATGATTTCCTGATAATGGGTTTCCTTGCTTCCCCTTAGGATTGAAAGCACATCCTTGGGATAGGATGCATTCCTAGGTGTCAAAACAATCTTCCAGGCTGTTAACTTGAGTATGACTGGGTGAGGAAGAAAGATCCCTTGGCTTGGCTGAGAAGATCTACTTCTGCAGTAGAGTGCAGAATCTCCCCTCAATGAGTGTCAGGAGGAGGGACAACCAGTGTTATCTCGGCCAGAAGGAAGCCTCTAAGATCATGCTGGGTCTGTCACCCCAGTTTTTGTTAGTATCCTGGAGACTGGGGTAAGGGCAAAAATGCAGACAGGAGCTGGTTTGTCCATGTGAAAGAAAAAGTATCTAATTTCCAAGTTCCTGTCTGTTGAATTCTGAAGCAGAACTTCTCTAGTTGTTTATTGTGGTAGGGGGAAAACAGGTCTATTGAGGGTACCCCCTGCTGTAAAGTCAGGTCCAGGAAGACCTCTCTCCAACATCCATTCATTGGGGTCTGTAAAATTCCAGCTTAGAGAATCTGACAGGGAATTGTTCTCACCCAGAATATAAGAAACTATGAGAGTTAGTGTTACTTAAACCAGCTTCCAAATCTTCCTGGAAAGGCTGCACAGAGAGTAAGTCAGAGTTTCCCTTTGTTTGTTTATGTATCATATCACTGTGGTGTTGTCTGTCCATATCTGCAGGGTTCCTGAACTTAAGTTCTATTGGAAAGTAATTATGGCGAAGTAGACTGCTAACAGCTCCATCTGATTTATATGCAGTATTCTGTGCTGAGGAGAACCAAATGCCCTGCAGCTTCAGGGAACCTAAGTGAGCCCCCTTAAGCTATGTCTGAACTGTCTGTAGTGATGGTCTCTGCTTCTAATAAAGAAAAATTTGCCCCTGGGTTATTTTTTATGGCGTTCTTTCACCATAGGAGTTTTTTCAGGCACGTCAGGAAAGGCAATGTGGTTTCCAGGAGCTGAGAATGCTGTTCCCAAGCATTTTTCAGGAACCATTGGATTTTTCCCATGTGTAACTTTGCAAGTGGGATCATAAGAATATAGTATGCCATGTGGCCCATTATCCTCAGGAATTCCCTTTCTGGGATGAGTTGCTTTGGAAGCAGACTTCTCATATAGCCTGTCAAGAAAGTAATCTTGTCCTGGGGAAGGACGGCTTTCTGTTGGACAGAGTCTATGAAGGCTCCCAGAAAGAGGATCCTTGCTTGTGGAAGGGTTTTTGATTTTTGAAGATTTAATGTGAGGCCTACCTTCTGAAATCACTCTATGGCGATCTGCAAGGGGACTAGGGTCTCTGATGTGAATTTTTCTTGAATGAGACACTTGTCTAAGTAGGGAACAAATATGACTCCCAGAGTTCTGCAGTGTGCTATCAAAGTAACTCGACACTTTGTGAAGACTCTGAAAGCAGTAAACACCCTAAATGGTAAAGTATCAAACTGGAAATGAGAGCTTGTTGATGAAAATCGTAAGTCCCTTCTGTGACAGTCTGCTATGGGGACAGGGAGGCAAGTGTAATTTAGGTCTAGAGTGACCATGAAGGCATCTTAGAAGATTATGGGCAGTAGTTTTTGGAGCATAAGCATTTTGAATTCTGGGATGTTGAGAAACTTGTTTAGCTTTCAGAGGTCCAAGATGGGCCTCCAGATGCCCTCCTTTCTTGGATGTAGAAAGATCTTTGAATAGAAGCCTTTTCCCTCTTGACGTGGCAGGACAGTCTGAATGGATCCTTGGTGAAGTAGTTCCCTGAGGTGGTAAGAGGCTTTCTTGGTCTTTTTTTAAACACCTTTATTGAATTATCAGTTGTGACATAGGCACATTTACATTTGCACATCTATGTGACATCAACAAAACCTGGTGGAGAGACAGGTTTGTCTCCCAGAAGCTGTCCCTTCTCTGGAATAGACTTCCCAAACATGTCAAACAGAGTACCTCACTGACCCTCTTCAAATGCATTCTTGATGAGTGGATGGGAAACCACAAATTTGTCCCAGGGGTTCCACCTATGTCCCTAATTGACAGGGGTGACAGGTTCTGACTGAGGTTTCTTTTTGGGGATAAACTCTTGGCTAGGGTTGTAAGGGCCCCAGGGCCATTAACCTAGTAACCTCCTATGATCCAATGAGTTATTTAAAAGTAATCAAACTGTATTAACAAGTTCATGTTTACAAACATTATACTTTACATATATTGCAATATATCATATAACCTAAGCATCATTACATAAATTATTCAATTCCTGCCCTTTGCTTTTTTTAAACAATAAACATCTTTATTAAACCAGACATAGGCAAGCTGCGGTGGTACAGTGGTAGCATTGTTGCCTCACAGCAAGAGATTCTCCTGTTCGATTCTCGACTGGAGTGCCTTCTGTGTGGAGTCTGCATGTCCTCCCCGCAGTCGCGTGGCCTCTGAAAGAGATGCATGAATGGGGGTGCTTTTGCTGAAGGTTGGATGTTGGGCTGGTAACTCGGCACCATAAAAATCTACTGCCAATCATTAGCGGACCGGAGTTCCACTGTGGTGACCCCTAACCGGGAAAAGCCGAAAAGACAAATAACACATATGATATAGGCAATCATACATTTATATAAATAAAAACAAACCACACTGACACAATCCTACTTGCAAGCATTTCACATCACAAAACATACTGACACACTCCCATTTGTAAACATACATCATTTATAATCTACCCAATCATTTTCAGTCAAACATATGTATTCCCACAATTCTCATTTTGTTTCTTATGTAGTTTGCTCCTACCCTTTTCTAAAGATCTCAATTCCTGTTTTATCTCTGTTACTATATTCACTACTTCTTCTAGTATAGTTGGTTTAAATTTTGATTTCCATTTTCTAGTAATTGCTTTTTTGGTAGCCACCATAATTAGACACAACAAGGCCTTACCATGTCTAGACATTTCCGATTCAATATCATAGCTCAGAAAAATCATCTCTATCACTACACCAATCTGGCCACCCAGCATCTCTAATGGTGCATTCCACAGAAAATCCTTAAAGTCCACCAACTCACCGCACTCCCAGAAAATATGTTTCCAGTTACCTCTTTCTTCCCCATCACACCTCCAATATTTGCTGTCTAACTGAGGAAAAATTCTCTAGAGTCTACTTGGTGTATAAAAATATCTATGTAAACATTTCCAAGCAAAAATCCTAAATCTTCTAGACTTTTTTGCATATTTGGGAGACATACATACGTATATCCTTCCATTGTTTCTTTGTGAATTGCTTATCCAGTATCTCTTCCCAGTCCTTTCTAACCTTCTGTGATTGATTTGTATAGTTATCATGCAGTATTTTATATGTTCTACTAATTATTCATTTTTTAATGGCAGCTTCAGTTCTATATTCTACTAAAAACTCTACCAGTGCAGGCTTTCTTGCTCTTTTGGTGGTTGTGGAATGCACAAGAAGGGTAGTATTTCTCTGAAATGGATGAAGTGCACCTTCTCTGTGATGCTGTGGACTTATTACTCCCTGGTGATGGTTTTCCACTGAGAAGGGGTAAGGGAGGTTGGGGTGGGACATAGTCACAGTTGGTGTCTGCACTGGGTAGGCTCTTTGGGGCTTCCTGCTCTATGTGATTGTTCTGTTTACCATCTCTTAGATTGTCTTGGTCTTTTGCCACTGGGAGGCATCCCCTTGGCTTGGCTAGGGGGAAAAGGCCAAGGTTTTGACAGGTAATTCCTGCTGTAGCTCATCATCAGAGACAGGTAAAATTCCCCCACATTTTTAATTTGCTTTCCTTTTTTATCCATCTTCTCAAAAACTTGTTCAGCTGGAGGACTAAAAAGAAATTCCTTGTCTAGTAGAGCATCCAGCAGTTCAGCCTTTACTTGATCTAATGGGATGAGTCCTGAGCCATATATGGGTGGATGACAGAACCTGTGACAGCTGCTTGGCATCATAGCCACACTTTAGGGATTGCCTGGAGACTTGTAAAGCTTCTCTTGCTGTCTCCTGAATTTCTTTAAAGTTCTATTCGCAGTAGAGTCTATTTTAGCTATAATTTTGTCCTGAAGACGTTCAAGGTACTTTAGCATATGGAATTTGCATTTCGAAGCTCTGATTGCCAGGGTGTCAGAGGTACAAGCTTTTTAGTCAAATCTGTCTAATGGTCTACTTTCCCTGTCATTAGACAAAGGATGTCTGATTGGCACTTAGGTACATCTTTTGTGGAATCAGTGGAGACTACAGAAGGGTCAGCCTTTGGATTTTTGTAAAGGCGCTTATATGAATCAAGCAGTCTGTAAAAACTACAAAGAACATCAAACATTATGCAGAAGGGTGTTAATGTACAGGTAATTCCCACAGAAGAAAAAGTCCACCACTTCATGGCAGGATATTAAGCTGCCATGAAGCTTGGATATTTAAAAAGAAAATGGCTACCATTTTTTTATACTCGCTAAACAGTGCTTTGCTGTTCAGTGAGCATGAAATTAAAAAAAAAAAAGTAAATACAAAAAGAAATGTATTTGTGTGTGCATGTCTGTGTGGAGTGCTTGTGTGTGTGTTTGCATGCACAAGAACATAAGCGAAAAGCAAACACACAGCACTGACATCAGCAGTCAAACCAAAAGCAGAGATCCATTAAAAATAAGAGGAATTATCTTTTAATGTCTGGCATTATTGGCTGACTTCATTCTTTGTGAATTCCATGATTTCCACTCCTTTCAGACAATGGCATTATGTTCTTCTGGACAGTAAAGTATAACGAGAGATGGACAAAATTTAGCTAAAACATTATTTTTCTAATAAACATAATGCAAAGCAGCAAAGGAGCCATAACAACTAGACATCTGAGGATGTGTACTCACAGCAAAGTGTATGTAAGTGCTTTGTTGTATGCACATTAGCTGTTTCTTTATATACGAGTGTGTGATTATATGTATATGTTTGTGAGACTGTCAGAATATTTTGTGTGTGTGGGTCTAGATATTAAATACTTACATTACTTAATACTTTGGATGTAAAATACATCCTTCAACAACAATTAGATATACTACAGCAAGTATGAAAAATTAGGTGGAAAAATTATTTTATATCAAAGATATATTAAAAAAATATATAATAATAAAAACAAATAATAGCCCATTCTCTAAGTGCTATAATGCCTGTGATGTCAGGCCTTAGAGCACCTCTGGACATGCATTATTTCCGCAATTAAGCACACGCCAATGGACATGTAGACGCACATGCACACACACCCACACACACTGTCAGGCATTATTGCTTACTTAGCTGATGTTATTACTGTGCCTATATTCTTATGATTAATGTTTATTATAATTGTTTGTACTAATATGAAGCTTTTCTTCCCAGCACGCCAATGAATAGGGGCTTTCATCCCAGGCGGGTTATCCCAGTTAATGAGAAATCAGTCAGTCAGTTGGTTAATCAATCAGACTGCCATCCAAACATCTTTCTTGCTGAGGTGATTGCAAGTAACAAAACCATTTTCCACAGCAGACTTCAAATTAAAAAAAAAACATAAAAACATAAAATACTTGAGAGCCTTGAATTTTAAATTACATACAATTGATGAGACCATTTAACATTGGACTCCGGTTGGTTTCTAATAACTTTTGCTAGAAATGTACATGACAGTCAAGTTTGTTCGCTAAATCCCCTCCTGTAATTCCTCAGTTTACTCTTTGAAAACATAAAATAGAAATGTATTAGCAAAAGCATTATTAAATTAATTTTACTTTATCATATACATATGTTTCTGTATACAGGTATAAATCTATGTGATGATTTCCTCGTAATAAGCATATAAGGTAGAACATCATCACATACCTATGTTTGTGGGTGCAGGTATAAATCTATGTGATGATTTCCTCATGTAATAAGCACATAAGGTAGAACATCAGCACATACATAGTTTGTGTATACAGGTATAAATCTATGGGATGATTTCCTCATGTAATAAGTACATATGGTAGAACATCATCACATACCTGTGTTTGTGGGTGCAGGTGTAAATCTATGTGATGATTTCCTCATGTAGTAAACACATAAGGTAGAACATCATCACATACCTATGTTTGTGGGTAAAGTAGAACATCATCACATACATAGTTTGTGTATACAGGTATAAATCTGTGATGATTTCCTCATATAATAAGCACATAAGGTAAAACATCATCACATACATAGTTTGTGTATACAGGTATAAATCTGTGTGGATTGGACATGCTCCACTTAAAGAAATCCCAATCCATACGAGCTACACACTCTAGGGACCTAAACCTTGTCACCACAATAAACAGAACATGCTGGAGAGATAGATTCCTGTCCCAGAGACTTCCCATACTCTGGAACAAACTACCTATCTATATCAAACAAAGCTCCTCATTAGCACTTTTCAAGAAAAACCCTAATGACTGGATGGGAGATAGGAAATTCATCCCGGGGATCACTTCTCTGGCTCTGCTCGACAGTGGCACAGTAAAATAATGTTCTTGGGTGGTGAAAGCCAGGGTACCTTTTGGCTAGGCTTATATAGGCCCTAGGGCCAATAGCCTAGTACCTACCTATGAAGGTGTAAATCTATGTGATGATTTCCTTATGTAATAAGTACATAAGGTAGAACATCATCACATACCTATGTTTGTGCATACAGGTATAAATCTATGTGGTGATTTCTTCATGTAATAAGCACATAAGGTAGAACATCATCACATACATAGTTTGTGTATGCAGGTATAAATCTATGTGATGATTTCCTTATGTAATAAGTACATACGGTAGAACATCATCACATACCTATGTTTGTGCATACAGGTATAAATCTATGTAGTGATTTCTTCATGTAATAAGCACATAAGGTAGAACATCATCACATACATAGTTTGTGTATGCAGGTATAAATCTATGTGATGATTTCCTTATGTAATAATTACATAAGGTAGAACATCATCACATACCTATGTTTGTGCATACAGGTATAAATCTATGTGATTATTTCCTCATGTAATAAGCATATAAGGTAGTACATCATCACATACCTATGTTTGTGGGTGCAGGTGTAAATCTATATAATGATTTCCTCATGTTGTAAGCACTAAATAAGCTAGAAATTACTACAGCACACAACTTTCCTCACTTGTCTAGAGGAAAACAGTTTCTAGTACTTAACAAATAAGCACCTGTCCAGGTATGTCTAAGAGTCAGCTCCCGGTGTTTTCTCCTGTCTACCTGATGAATCTGGGCATTTTGAGGCAATGCAGCAATTGCCTTATGTACACAGACAACCCTCTCATCCTACCACCCAACACTACAACCTGTGAGAGATGCACTTATATAGCCAAACTGGAAGCAAAGCTCTCTTCACCCAAGACTGGACTAGACAGTCAAGAGGAGAAGGTAAACACTTTCACCACACCACACTCATCACATAGTCCAACACAAATACTAGGTACTGGCAAACCCAGTTTCGACAAAATTACAGCAAGACAGTTATTACTACTGTTGGGTACTATAAAAGGCTGTCCTCCACCAACATATATATGAAGAAATGAACTGACCGATGATACAAGTCCAAAATCTTTATTCTGACATACACAGCCACAAACTGAAGCAGAATTCAAACAGATTGAGTGCGCTTTCATCTCATATCGTGAGACTTCATCAGAATCTCATGTCAGTACAAGTGTTCTGCTTAAATACACTCATAATAAATCAATTTTTGATTATTTGATTACTTGTTTATCACATTAAAGTTGATTCCAGTTCTGAATAACCCTATTGTATATAAACTGTTGAAAGTTACTTAACCCACATATAAATAGCTAAAATGCACACCCGCATGACAATGAAAAGTATATATATATCTTTCTACCTCTCTCAAAATAAACAACATAAATACAATAAAAATTTATATATAAGAAAACGTAAATTCATTCACATAAATTCTTGAAGGCAAAAATATGGACAACTATTAAACTTCATGTTGGTGATTTATAAAAGGAACCTTTTGTAGAAATGCAATAATTCTTGAACATAAAAAGTATATAAAATTCCATATATTCTTTTTGTGTATCACCTATATGTTCAAATATGTTAAAATAACCAATTATATAAAATATACTTATGAAAACTAATAAATATATATACTAAAATATATATGTACAAACTTTCCTAAAACTGCATTAATTATTCATAAAATTAATATAATGTACGAAAAATATATAAAAAATGGATGTTGAATAATTCTCTAAAATACTTTAAAATACTTTATAAAATTGTTTTATAAATATTTCTAATATATTGTTCTATTCGTTACCAAACAATCATGGCAAGATAATTTGTATATCTAAAAACTGCATGTATCTACCTAGGTATCTACATATTCTATTGCAACTGGTAAAAACCACAATTTTATTTCTTCTTTTTTGTATTGTTTGAAGCCAATAATTTCAAAGCAGGTTTAATAGAGATATGGTCATTCATTCCTGGGTACACACAAGAGTCCAATCTCATTTGCCAAATCATCTCGCGGTACTCCAGGAAAGTTTCCCAATCTCCTCTCCTTTCTTTCTGTTTCACTACCTCAAGTACCCAAAATTTTATATTCATATTCTGACAAATGGTTGAAAGCCTATAAAGTGCATTATTCTCATTCTTTTTATTTATATCCCTAATATGCTCGTATATACGAGTTTTCAGATGCCTTTCAGTCTTACCTATATAATACCCCCAGCATGATTGACAATAGGCTAAATAAACCACTCCTTTGGTGTAACAACTTGTATAAGCATGGCCTTTAATTGTAAAATTTATGCTGGGTATATTTATCTCCTTTTTACAGGCTATATATGGGCATTGTGCACACCTTGCACATTTGTGTGTGCCCACGTTTAGTAATGCCCCTTCTTTTTCTTGTCCCTTCTTTTTCTCCAAAATATTTTTCAAATTCCTATTTCTCTTAAAGGTGTATTTAAGTTGCTGTTGAAATATGTTTGTTCTCGTCGGCATTGTTTTAAACATATTCCAAACCCCATTAATGCCCTTTTTTAACCAACCTATGTCAGAATAATACGTTAAAATTAACTGAGGTATATCCTTTTCTATTGTTATTTTACTTGTTACCATATCCCTGTCCCTGTTTACGTCATAGTCATTATTCGTAGTCGTATCCATCACATTATTGACTATCCCATTGTCGTACTGTCCACTCAACAACAATGGACTATATCTACTATTACGTTTCTTAATTATTTCTTTTTTAATATTTTTCACCATGTTGTCAGGATAACCTCTTTCTATAAACATCTCCTGTACAACATCTAATTATCTTATGAAATCACAAAACTCAGTTGTCATTCTGGACACCCTAATCATTTGTCCTTTTACCACATTTCTTTTTACGTGGCAAGAATGGTCACTTTGACAATGCAAGTACGAGTCTGAATAACATTCCTTTCTGAAAATATTTGATTTATATGCTTTCTTAGTATAGTCCTTATTTATCCTTACATCTAAATAATGTATTTCATCCTTATTACTCTCATGTGTAAATTTCAGAAAGTTGGTACTACCATTTACATATTCCATAAATTGTTCAATTAATTCATATGCACCATCCCATATAATAATAATATCGTCCAGAAATCGAAAATACCTTATGATATGCTGCTGAAAACTTGACCCAAAAATATATGTTTTCTCCCAAAATAGCATTATTATATTTGCATAAATGGGAGCACATGCTGAACCCATGGCAACTCCATCAACTTGATGGTAGATATCTCCTTGAAAATAAATAAAATTATATTTCAAGACTAATTCCATGTTTTCCAACACTAGTTTGAATTCATCAGGGTTCAGCATGTTGAGTTCAGTAATCATTTTCTCAAACCATTCCATGCCTTCCTTGTGTGGGATTACAGAAAACAAATCTTTAACGTCAATTGTTAAAAATAAATAATCTTCATGAAATGGTATTGTACTGAATTTCTTCAGAAAGTCCCAAGAATCAATCAAAATGTGCACATAATTGAAATAAAACATTTTTAACTTAGTATCAACATATATGGCAAGAGGTTGCATTTTAGATCCCCTAGATGTTACTAGTGGTCTCATTGGGGGATCAGCTATATCTTTATGTATTTTTGGGATACCAAAGATTTCAGGTATAACTGGTTTAGGGACTCTAAGGAAATTATATAATTCCACATCGATAAGCCCTTGTAACAAATTATCCTCTAGTATTAAGTCTATTCTTTTATACAAAATATTCAGTTCAATCATGGAAATAATGTGATACCTGCTATCCATATTTAAATTTTTTTGCATTGTCTCAGTATAATCCCAGCTGTCCATAAGTACCACTCCGCCCCCCTTGTCAGGTTTCATAACTCTTATATTTTTATTATTGCTAAGTTGTTCTAGAATGATCCTTTCTACATCAGTAAGATTATCTATTATTTTGTGTCTCTTCTTGTATCCATCTCTTATCATATTGATGGTACATACTTCGAAGTTATGTATATCCTGCTGTAAAGGGGGATTATATATACTACTTTTCTTTAGTACTTTGTTCTCATAATTCGGATTATTTTGATATAAAACTGCTAAATTCAGCTTCCTTGTAAACAGTTTTATATCTAACACTATTTCTTCTATTCTTGGTTTTCTAGCTGGTACAAAGGTAAATCCCTTTGTAAAAAGTCTAAATTATTCATGGGTAATCTCCATGTCTGTATAATTGAATATGTTGAAGTTGTTATAGCTATATATAATAGTTTTAGGATTGACACCTAATACTTCTTCATTTATAGCCTCTTGATTTATTTCATCTATCAAAAATAATTCCTTTTCTAATACACTAATTCTATCTGTAACTAGGGACGATATACATAATTGATTTGTATATATTTTTTCTGGGGTTGATGTGTATAATCTACTAATCATCTTCTGTCCCATCCTCTTCCCTTGTGTCTTCCTATCTGATTCCCGGTCACTTCTGCATATGATTGCTGACCATTCCGATTCCTGATTCTTTCGGACCTCCTCACCTCCTGTCTTACTCCTAAAGGGTCTTCTGGTTCATCAAATTCAATAACATCTATCTGATAGTCAATATCATTGTCATCCCTTTGTACTACCCTGTTGTTTGGGTTTATTACATTCTTCCTATGTTCCATCTGATAATATTGTTTTCCTGTTGCATTGTACCTTCTTGAATTGTGAATAAAATAAGCCTTTCCTTCTTTATAATCCCCTATATCCCGCTCTAACTTTGCCATTTTTCTTTTGTAATTTTTCCCAAAAATAATATCAACATCCTGTAGTGTCTTACAAAAAATGTTCTTATACTCAGTCACAGTGAATAATAAATCATTCGTTATTTCTAATTTCAATATATCAATTTCTTTTTTACAAACTTCCATATTTTTCACATTGTTCTCTATCATGGCCTTCAAGATTGATAGCCCACATTCATTAAGTATATTAGAAACAGTTTTAAAAAATTCCATATCATTGGCCATGTTATTTGGAAATTTGTTCAATCTTAGGCCCTTAGGCACTATTCTTTGTTCAATACATTTTGTCAAATAAAAATTGTCCAAACTTAAGTTTTTGTACCTGGTAAGCTGGTTCTGAAGTAATTTACATTTGTCCTTGAACCCTGTGTTATTAGGTACCCTTCTTTCGGCTTCTTCGTTTGTCGCCGAAAATGTTTTTTCCAGCCATTCTTCAAAATTAATATTCTGATAATTGTCCAACCCCCTGTCGGCATGAAAATGGTGTTCTTGGTATAAACTGGTCGTTCTTGTTGCTCCAACAGAACCTCCATTGACCGTAGAACCATGCGGTTGTTCGCCCTTGCTTGGGTTCCGGTGATTGGAATTTCCACATACCTTTTGTTTAGATGACGTCACTTCCTTGTCAGGGTTGCCTAGACTACACTGGGCACAAGGAATCGTGGCGTTCAAATCAGATGCCTGTGAAGGATTAGAGGCATCAACTGAGTTGGAATTGTTTTGTGAATGGTTTTGAATAAGTTTGATCAGTTCGCTTAAAAGAGATTGCTCGTTCATCCTGGGGACTCCTCATAGCCAAACAGCAGCTTACTAGTAACCAACACAAATACTAGGTACTGGAAAACCCAGTTTCGACAAAATTACAGCAAGACAGTTATTACTACTGTTGGGTACTATAAAAGGCTGTCCTCCACCAACATATATATGAAGAAACAAACTGACCGATGATATAAGTCCAAAATCTTTATTTTGACATACACAGCCACAAACTGAAACAGAATTCAAACGCGCTTTCGTCTCATATCGTGAGACTTCATCAGAATCTCATGTCAGTACAAGTGTTCTGCTTAAATACACTCATAATAAATCAATTCTTGATTATTTGATTACTTGTTTATCACATTAAAGTTGATTCCAGTTCTGAATAACCCTTTTGTATATAAACGTTGAAAGTTACTTAACCCACATATAAATAGCTAAAGTGCACACCCGCATGACAATGAAAAGTATATATATATATATATATATATATATATATATATATATATATATATATATATATCTTTCTGCCTCTCTCAAAATAAACAACATAAATACAATTAAAAAAATATATATAAGAAAATGTAAATTCATTCACAAAAATTCTTGAAGGCAAAAATATGGACAACTATTAAACTTCATGTTGTTGGTGATTTATAAAAGGAACCTTTTGTAGAAATGCAATAATTCTTGAACATAAAAAGTATATAAAATTCCATATATTCTTGTTGTGTTTCACCTATATGTTCAAATATGTTAAAATAACCAATTGTATAAAATATACTTATGAAAACTAATAAATATATATACTAAAATATATATGTACAAACTTTCATCACATACCTATGTTTGTGCATACAGATATAAATCTGTGTGATGATTTCCTCATGTAATAAGTACATATGGTAGAACATCATCACATAACTATGTTTGTGGGTACAGGTATAAATCTGTGTGATGATTTCCTCATGTAATAAGCACATAAGGTAGAACATCATCACATACCTATGTTTGTGCATACAGGTATAAATCTATGTGATGATTTCTTCATGTAATAAGCACATAAGGTAGAACATCATCACATAACTATGTTTGTGCATACAGGTATAAATCTATGTGATGATTTCCTCATGTAATAAGCACATAAGGTAGAACATCATCACATAACTATGTTTGTGGCTACAGGTATAAATCTATGTGATGATTTCCTCATGTAGTAAGTATATAAGGTAGAACACCCAGCAAGATATAAAACCAGAGTTGTATTACAGAGATAACAACCTCCTGGACCATAAGATAGTACCGAGGAATGAACACATCCACCGGAGGCATAGGTGCCACAGCTTTGTGTAATAACAAAAGTCTGAGTAATCCTGACTTAAGGTTCAGTCTGCAACACATACTACAAGTTAAAATTTCTGGTATGGATAAACAAACAACTTTTGCCCAAAAGCTGTTGCACCTTATAAAGGTGCTCTGAGAATGTTCCAGTTCTTTTAATGATACCTATAATAGCTCTGGAATGTGTACCGAAAGTAAATATTATGAACTGCACTCTATTAGAGAATATAGCATTAACTCAAGGCATTTATATCAACAGAATCACAGATAAGCAGAGTATCTTAGTTTGAACATTAGTCAATAACTTTATTGATAAAATTATTTAACACACACTCAGGATACCCCTCTCTGTAAATGTGTCGTACAGCCAACATATCTTTATTTTAAACTTTGTAACAGATGAAGTAATACAATTTGATCCCTTACAATATCATCTTTCATTTTTGGAGGAGGAGTGCATAATTTGATAATGAAACTGGGTATAAGGAGCTTTAGTTTTCTTGTAAATAAGGGTTAGTAATTTATCAAGTCTAAGTGTCTCTACATAAATAAATCAGTAAATGTAAACTGAAATTTGATAGTGGAAGACAATGTGAGAAAGCCTGAAGCCAAACTGCTGGCAAACATAATAACTGAGGCAAACTCCCTGGGCTTACACCTGAGATACAAATGTCCTATGTAGGCCTTTATATGTTCTGTTATTCAGACCCCCCCCCCCCACTAATTCCCATCTTCCTCTGTCTAAACTCAAACTGGAATTTCCTAGATTGACAAAAGAGTATCCTCAACACAGTCTCACTACATACAAAACATCAATCTTTCGTTAAGATTTACCAATTATTTTGCAATCACCAACACTGATTTACATGGACATTTGTTCACTGATGTCAGACTTTGATTTAAACTCATTATGTGGAACAGTTTGGGGTTCCCATAAAAACCTACAAAGCCAGGAGTGAAATCTATCAGTTTAAAATATCACTGCAGCTTGTTTCCTTGCTGGTGGCAATAGCAGAATAATGACGCTAAAAACAAACAAATGAATACATAAACAGAGCATCAGCTTCTACAAGTGCACTTTTAACTCTATGCTATTTTTAAACATTGCATATGTAATAAGAATAGCATGTCGTTACTAGCAGAAGTAGCTATATAATGAAATACAAGCATCATGTAGGCGGGGCTAGATCTAACTAGCTCATCCCATAGCAGCAGCTGTGTAAACATGCAATTTTACTAGCATGAAGCCTGCAAATGACAGTTGGAATTCTGGGAAAAAGGAAATGAGAAGATCATTCAAACCAAGCAATAATGCCCAACAGGGTGTGTGTTAATGTGTAATTAACACCCGTCCAGGGCAGTGCAGGGCCTCTACAGCCTGCAAGGGCGTTAATTGCGCATTAACACACACCCTGGAGGGCATTATTATGCTTAGAGAATGGATTCTCTGTAAAATTGTTGTGTTTTACTTCCTCCCACTAATGTTTCAAACTTGCTGTAATATATGTTAATGGTGTTGGAGGAAGCACTTTACAACCAAAATGTAACACTTAAAAATATTCAGGCATTTGCTTTGTTTTTTGGTCCCTTACTCCTAAAATGTTTGATTTGTTGGCAGTCATTGGAGATTACCATTACTAAATAATGGCATACATTTGCATTTCGGACTATTATTTTCTTCAGAAAATTCATACTAACACAAATCCCTTTAATGAAGCAATCTGTAATTTTAAACGAGCAGTAATTAAAGTCTGTTGCTGTTTTTGAGCCTTTGTTCCCTCTTTATTTTAGGTGTTATCCAGATTTTTTCAACTGAAAGGTCCAGAGGTATGCAAACATCTTTACTGTTGATCTCACTTAGTGTCTCATGCACACCTCTGTTTCAGAAAATATATGCTAACACAAATCCTAATAATCAAATAAAATATGTTCCTACTTTGAGCCTTTGTCCCCCGTTTATTTTAAGTTTATCCAGATATTGTGAGCTAACATTCAGCAGCGCATATCTTTCAACTGTCCAGACTTTTGCAGAATGTACAGATTTTTGGCTCATATGTTTGGTCCCAACCTCATAAAAAATGTAGTTTTCTGACAAATCACTGGGGATTGAAGTAATTAAATAATGACACACATGTGAATTTCAGACTTCATATCTTTCAGATAATACATGCTAATGGAAACCCTGTTCTAGCAACTTTCTAAGTTAATAAGAGCATAATTTAAAATCTGTCCTTATTTTTGGTCACTTGTCCCTTATTATTTATGGATCTGTCCAGATTTCTTGTGCCGACAGGTTGAGAGGTATGGGCAAGAGGTACGCAAACTTCCTAACTGATGCTGTTGCTGCCAGGGATCGCTCTCAGTCTTCACTCTCTCTCTCTCACACACACACACACACACACACACACACACACACACACACACACACACACACACACACAGTCTCTTCTGCTTTCATGCATGCATTCACTCACACACCCAGACAGAAACATAAACACACTCATACATATACATACACACACACTTTTTTTCTGTTTATTTTTTTTACACTCGCTAAACAGCAAAAGTGCTGCTTAACTAGTGTAAAATAATGGTGCAATCAATCTCACTTTCACACATATGCACTTATACACACACACAGACATAAACACACACACACTTTTTTTATAATTTTCTTTTTTTTTAACATTTTACACTTGCTAAACAGCAGAAGAGCTGCGTTGTAAGCATAAAATAATAGTGAATGTTATTTTTTTTCTGTCAAAGCTCCACGGAAGCTTGATATGCTGCCGTGAAGAGGCGGACTCATCTCTCAGCTGGTGTGACTTGTACGGTAAGTCAGGATACTGATGTACAGTTCACCCATTCTCTAATGCAAATCAATATAATGCCAGCTTAGTCACCAGGTAGACATACAACCTAAAACGAAGAAGTGTCACATATAATAGTTTTAAAAGGAATTCAGGTGGCTGACTTTAAGAGCTGTGTTGATGTATAATAAAAGATAAATTACAGTTCAGACTTGTATAGTATTGTGTTGGCAAATATCTCTGACAGATTATTTTTTCTGCAACAGCTTCTTGACTAAGCAACTGCAGATAAGGACCATGTCCCACTTCTGTCTTCCTTTGTCAAGTTTGGTTTGCAAACAGATGCAGGAAATGTTATTTATCAAGTGCTTAACAGAGTGATTGATGGCTTACATTTGTTGCTCAGGGATGAACAACTGTATTTGTTTTATATGTTATAATATTACATACAGATAGAGTTGTGTGTGCATGCTGCACACAGGTTTATGTGCATGCACATGTGCATAAACTAGGTATGTACAGATGACCAGAACAAGTTGAGACATTTGTATGTTGACCCTATTTAATGCTAAACCGGGGGGGAGGGAGTTTGAATAGAGTAAATTAACTATTTTATGTGGATTGGAAGATGGTTCCATATAAGTCGAATTCCTTTACTACATACCTATATATATCTTTCTACCTCTCTCAAAATAAACAACATAAATACAATTAAAAAAATATATATAAGAAAACGTAAATGCATTCACATAAATTCTTGAAGGCAAAAATATGGACAACTATTAAACTTCATGTTGTTGGTGATTTATAAAAGGAACCTTTTGTAGAAATGCAATAATTCTTGAACATAAAAAGTATATAAAATTCCATATATTCTTGTTGTGTATCACCTATATGTTCAAATATGTTAAAATAACCAATTGTATAAAATATACTTATGAAAACTAATAAATATATATACTAAAATATATATGTACAAACTTTCATCACATACCTATGTTTGTGCATACAGGTATAAATCTATGTGATGATCTCCCCATAGATTATAGGTTCATAGATTAGTACTAGGCTAACTGCCCTTTTGAAGACTAGCCAGTTACCCCATGTGAGAATCAAACCCTGCACCTTGTGTCTTTAAAGTAAACACCTTACCCATTATGTCATCCTCCCACATTTTCTTTTTGTGTTGCAGATGATGATGCTGATACCCTTGAGCCAGTATTTATGCCACCAGTGGATTTGCACATATGTAACAGGTGTGACAGGATGTTAAGGCTCTATAGACAGGGCAGTGTCCTGTAGGATACTGAAATAAGGGACAAGACTTTGATATGGCCCACACGTTTTTTTATGATTTAAGCCCTTCATTTTCCTGGTGAGAAAGTGTTATGATCATTCCATTGTGGTCATTTCAGTTGTGACAAGTGTTTGGGCAAGTGCATACTGAAAAGGCATTATCCTCAATGACTGGCCTTATGAGTGCCAAGTACAGTCAAATTATTACATTCCTGGACCTGGACACCATACCTTTAGATATAAGCTATTTGATGAAAAAGGTCTTCCTTACAAAAGTGGATGCATAGTAATCAAAGGACAGTTCCTTGTCCACATAGATTTCCAGATCCCTGATTTTGTGATGAGTTGTTAATGTGATAGTTACAAGTGAAGTCATGCTTGCCAAAGGATACATTTATACATTTCTTGACATTTACTTTTACGTCATGGTTTTGACACCAGCTATTTTTAGGACACACCATCTTGGAAGATTATGGTGACCTCTTTTGTGTTTATAATAGCAAGTTTGCAGTCATCTGCAAATGTGATCAGCTTCAAACCCTTAACATTAGCTTTGACCTCTGAGAAGTAAATGTAAAAAAAAAAAAAGTGTCTCAATGACTGAATCCTGGTACACACTGCTAGTGATGGGTCTTGTGGAGGAGGTGGACCCACCCACCTTTATTTCCTGGGTTCTGTTTGTGAGCCAGTTTGCAATCCAATGAGTTACATAGAGATTTACATTTATCTCAGAGAGTTTATGTAAAATACCTGAGTGTGGGATGACGTTGAATGCTTTTGTGAGGCCTAGATATTCTGTGTGTACTGATGTGCCCTCATTCATTGCTATAGTAACTTTTTCAAAGAAGTCAACCAGGATAAGAGGGCATAATCTGCTCCTGATGAATCTAAACTATCTTGGGTCAAGAATGTGTAGGTTTGCCTGTATCCGTATTTATTAACTTCATAATGATCCTTTACTTAGCCTTAAAGATGATATTGGAGAGGCTTATCAGTCTATAATTCCTCTGGGTCCACTGAAGCCCTATTTTGTGCAAGTGAATGACTGTTGCTGTCCTTGATTCATCTAGTACAAAACCTGTTTTGAGGTTGATATTGAATAGACTCTATAGGGAGTCTGATTAGTCATTTTTCATTTTAACTAGTTGGCAGCCTGGTATGTTGCCCAGCCCTATAGAAACAGTGCCCTTGGTTTTAGATACACCTTGAGGATTTGTTCTTGGGAGATTTGTGCGTGTTTATGGGGAGGATTTTATAGATTCAGACATGTGGTCTGAGAGTATTAATTGAGGGAGAAGGGGATGAAGTTTTAGATACATGTTTTCTGATAGTAGATTGGCAAAGTCCTCTTAGTCTGAGTATATGATATTTATTATTTATTTATTTATTTTACATTTGTTGACTGGGTTTGTCCGACTGAACTTAATAGCCCTTTTTCAGTGGAGGCTTGAGGAGAAAAGCTCCAACATAGTTTAACAGGCTAACATCCAGTTATAATTAATAAACAAGACATAATATATATAATACAAAAAAGTATTAAATCCTATACAATTTAAGAAAAAATTTTCTCATCATACAGAGGCGTATTTAATCCTAGTTGTAGTAAGTAGATGTGAGAAGTGGAAATAGTCGAATTGGAGGGAATGGAGAAAGAACAAGGGGAGAAACAGAAAAGGTTAGAGAAAGGGTTATGGGGGTGATTACAGTGACAGGTCCATTTAATTTGCAGGTATTGTTTAGTAGCAGTTTTGAATTGTTTTAGTTGCTGAAGTGACCTGATTTTGAGTGGTAGACTATTCCAAGCCTTGGTGGGAGTGAAAGTGTAGAGATTATGGCCTATTTTAATATTAGGTTTATGGATTTGCAGAAGACCTTGGCTGGAACTTCGGAGGGATCTTGGGGTGTAGTGGGAGATTAGAGATGAGAGAATCAGACAGTAAGAGGGTTGGTAGTGAATAGAGTGAATGATCTGAGACTAAGTAGGAGCAAGTTAGGTAATTCTAGCCAGTTTAATTCTTTCAATGAGAGACAGTGGTGAGACTTTGTAATTTTGTGTAGCAAATCTAGCTATCTTGTTGTAAGTTGTTTCTAGTTTGGCTAGCAGTCCAGTGTTATGGTTAGTTAGTAAAGTGGGTAAGAGGTAAATAAGAATTAGATAGGGTTAACTTGGATTTTTTGTTAAGAAATTTCTTGTTACGGTACAGAAGTTCTAGCTTCTGATGTGTTTTCCTAATGCAGTTATTGATATGTAAATCAAACTTTAAGTGCTCATCTATAGTAACACCTAGGAGTTTTGTGCTGGTGTCTACCTGTATTGGGGTGTTGTTAAGAGACATTATTGAGAAGGAGGATTTGATATAGTGAAGGGTTTTAAAGCAAAAGAGTAATAGTTTAGGTTTTGGGGCTTAAGAATAAGTTGCTTATCAGATAGCCAGTTTTCTACAGAGTTAAAGGAGGCCTGTATAACTGAGATGTGTTTGGCTGGTGAGTCAGCGATAGTGATAACTGTAGAGTCATCTGCATATTCTATGAGAGATGAATCGGGACAGGAAGAGGAGAGAAGATTGGTAAAGATATTGAACAGTAGTGGACCAAGGATGGAGCCTTGTGAAACACCTGTTTTAAAAGAGAAAAGAGGAGAGTGAGCTGAGAGCCATTTTACTGACTAGTATTGATCAGAGAAGTACCTGTCAAACCATGAGACAGTAGCAGATGAGAAATTTAGGTTAGTGAGTTTGTGCAGAAGAAGAGGATGAGACTGTGTCAAAGGCTTTAGAGATATCAAAGAAAAGACAGGAAATAAGTTTATTATTGTCTCTGGCAAGTGAGACAGAATTAAGGAAGGACAGAAGAGCTGTAGTGGTGCTGTGCTTGGGGCGAAAGCCATGTTGACTGGATGTGAGTAGATTTTCTTTAAGTTGGTATTGCATTATTTGTTTGTATATTAATTTTACTAGGAGTTTGGAGAGAGGTAAGAGTATCGCAATGGGTCTAAAATTGGAAATTTCAGTGGAATTACCTCCTTTATGCATAGGAAGGGTGCGATCTGTAGGAAAGAAGAGGGGATATTGTCTACTGATGTGGAGCATGGTTTTAATCTGGATAGTAGATATATGATACATTTGTTAGAAACAGGTTTTAAGGAGAAATTATTTGTAGAGTTACTTTTTGGAGCCAAGTCTGAGCTATTCAAATTATTTTTATGAATAGCTAGGTTTGGGATGGGGTTGAGTAGTTTGGATATTGAGTCAATAAAAAGAGTTGAAGATGGTGACAATTTCCTCATGTGTTTTGTCAGGGCATGGACTTGGACAGCTTGGGGAATCTGGGTGTAATATTAGGTTTACTGAGTTCCAGAACTTTTGGGGATTAAATTTAAAGGTTGAGGGTGGGTTATTATAGAAGTTTTGCTTGTCAGTATTTATATGCCTTTTGGCCAAGTTTCTAAGTTGTCTGTATTTCTGGAGGTCAGGTTGGAGCTTTGTTTTTGGCCAGGTTTTCCATGCTCTATCCCTATTTTTTACTAAGATATGGGTGTTTTTGTCAACCATGGAGATATGTTAGACTTTATATGAACTGTTCAGAGAGGGGCAAGAGAATTGAGAATATTTAAGAATGTAGAGCTAAAGGACTGGACTGCTTCATCTAAGAGAGTTGATGTAAGAAACTCCAGTTCACTTCAGAGAGGAGAGACTTGAAGATTTCTGGGTCAAAGTATGTTAATTTATGGCATGTTATAAACCTATGAGGTTTAGCATAGTGGGGTGAGTATCTGAGGAATTTTGTTTGGCAGTGATCACTTAGTAGGCTTGATAGGGTTTCTGGGTTATGGTCTTTAGAAGGATGAGAGACTAAATTCAAGTCAATGAGACTAGTGGCTGTATGAGAGTTATTGATATGGGTGGGGTCAGTGATAAGTTGAGTAAATCCATAGAGATTTATGTGAGAGGAAGGGTTAGGAGAGCAAAATGATAGCCAATTTAAGTTGATGTCACCAAGTATAATAGTTTTGTTGGAAATATGGTGGGAGATGTGAACAAGTATATTTTCTAGAAGGGAAATGTTATCCCCTGGTGGAATGTAGATTGCCACTATAGTGATAGTGGAATGGTTATTAAGTTTCAGATTGACTGATAAAATTTCAGCTGGGGGGGTGGAATAGGTGATTTTGGATTTGAAATAGTAAGGAGGTTAGTATGTATGATGGCAACACCACCTCCTTTCCTCTTTTGTCAATCTAGGCGATGTACACTATAACCAGGAGGGCGAAAATGTCTGTCTGAGTTTTGGGATTTTAGCCAAGTTTCAGTTAGTACTAGGATATCAGGAGTATGGTGGGAAATCCAGGCATGTAGTTTACTTACTTTGTTTAAAATGCTTCTAGTATTCATTGAATAAAAGGAGATGTATCTGTTAGGGGGAGTACTGATGATGTTAGAGTTACACAAGTTAGAAGTGGGGAGTGTGGGGCCAGAATTAGGATGAATGTCACCAGCTAGAAGGATGCTATTGTTGCTGTAGATAAGTTTGAGCATGTTATAACTAAATATATAGTACTTAGTTTTTTGTTTGGATAAAGTGTAGTGGGTGGGAGGTATTTGGACCTTGGGCAAATGAATATTTGTACTGAAGATAGATGGGAAAATGGGGAAGGATAAATGATTAGTTAAGGTGCTGGTAGTACTTGGATTTGTTGGGGTGATGTGGATGGGAATAAATGGATGTTATGATGTAAGAGTCAGAAGGAGTAGGAGAAGTAGCAGTAGTATGGAGGAAGTTGAGAAATGCTGGGTTGTCATTTCAGTGGAGTAATAAAATCAAGTACTTATAGGCAAAATGAAGCACAGCGAGCATATAAAACCAAGTCATACTTTATTTAGGTCAGCGCTTTCACCACATCAGCGTGGTTTCTTCAGACATTAATGACACACGTTTATTCAACGTACACTTATAAAACATTTTATCTTAAAACATCCAATAATATGCATTGTTCCCCCATTCATTAGTGACAACATCATCCAAGCTTTCTTAAAGGCATATCATGCTTTATGAACAAAGTTAAACATTTGAGCACTCCATCACGACAACTAAAATATATTTAAACTCATATATACACAAAATCACCTAGGTAAGCCTCTAGCTTTGAGTGTAGGTTTAATGGAAACCATTTCATTAAGTCCAGCTCCCTTGTCTGCCCTGAGTTTCAAAATCCATCTCAGTTCTGCCCCTTCAGTTTTGTTTTCAACATTACCCATTCTAGCTGTTTCATGTATAACTTCAATCACCTTGAATTTAAAATCATGCTCAAGTCTAGTGTTCTGGACATATTTAGCTATGGCATTATTTTTATTTCCATTCTTAACACTATATAAATGTTTTCTAATACGTTCCCTAAGGGTGCAATCTGTCTTCTCTATGTAAAATCTTTGACAACAGATACACCTTGCCATGTACACTATATGTTTAGTATTACAATCAGCCCTTACATTAAATCTATACTGTTTACTAGTATTTGGATGTAAAAACTCAACTGATTCTTTGTCTATATGCTCACAATATCTACATTTGCCAAACAGATATGTTCCTTCACACATCCTGTGTGTTGATTTAACCTTATCTGGATAGCAAAATAATTTTTTCATTGATCGGCAGTTTTTATAACAATAACTCAGATTTGTTCCCACCAGTTTAGCAATCTTTTCATCTGTTGAGAGAATGGGCCAATTTTTCTCAATCGCTTTATGGTATTAGCATTATTGGTATAAAATATTGTATATTTAACTTGTCCATACCAATCTCTTTTATTCATAGTCACTTCTGCATCTTCTTCCTCTGTTGGAACACAGCGACAGTTAGAAATGTTTGGGAGTTTCTACGTACTACATCTGACTTTCTCAAGTTTACTACTAAGTCCTCATTAAATATGATTGAGTTTTTGGATGTTATGGTTACTGGAGAGCATGATTTATCATTTACCACCAGTCTTTATAGAAAACAATGTTATAGAAATCACATTCTACACAGGGATATCATGCATCCCAGGAGAGTATTTAAAATGTGTCTAAAGGTCAGGGGATGAGAATGTCAAGATTGCAACATAAAGAGGAAGGCTTCAATAAGGGGATAGAACAACTGGAGAGTGATTTTGGAGCCAAGGGATATAAACGAAATGAGACAAAGGAAATCTTGACTGAAGTGAAAGGAATGAGAGGGGGAAGGGCAAAGCCATATTTTGAGAAAGTAAGAACAGAGGAAGAAGATGCAGAAGTGACTGTGAATAAAAGAGAAGTAACACGGGGCTACATCTGAGGCAGGAGATAGCACCAGAATCAATCGCCAACAAGCTAGTGAATTTTGCACCAGAACTGTACTTAAAAAAGAAAACAGAACAGGCTGGGTGAGGGAAGGGCTCAGTCGAAAGATAAGAGTTGGGGGTGTGAAGACTGGGTCATTAGGTTGTATTTGTAAGGTGGGGGGAAACTACAGAGGAAGGCTGACAAATAAAATAAACAGAATGCTGGCAAGATGAGGGAGACGATGTTTAAATAAGATCTAGAGACTGTTGTATGTGGTATCATGCTCATCTACAGTCCTTAACTTACTGCACTGCTCGGTATGTAGCTAAAATATAAGAAGTTAAACTTGATTTAATATACATAAGCCTTTAATCGGCAGATAAGATTGGAGGTACTGCATACTTTTCTGCCTTGGGGCAATGATTTTCCTTAGATGCACACGCTAGAGAAGGGTCACTGCTGGGACCACATTTACTGTTCGGCAAGGGTTGATAGAGGGCTAAGAAAGGAAAAAGAGAAGAGATTACAAAAATAAGGAGCAATTTAGAGTTAGGGTTCTTAGATTAAATAAAAGAACATTGCTTGTCTGTTGTGCTTCATTACATTAAGACATTTACAGGGTCATGAACAAAATGCTAGGTTAGCTTAAATAATGAATTAAGCAGTTTCAACATCATATATCAACTAAGGTTTCCTCTTAATTAACAGATTTGCCATTAACTACAATATCTGACTCAGTTACTGCACTACGTGTCTCTATGCCGTAACAATTTCTGCATGCTTAACATACAACAACAGAGCTTCATAAAATGATCTTAAATCAAAAGAGTAGTTTGCACAAATACACTATATTGCAAAGATTTGAAAAACATGTACTTTCATATGAACATGTTAAATTAAGCAAATTGTTCACAAATAGTAGGCAATGTGTTAGTCAGTAATCAACAGTCAGCATGTATTTCTTTATACATGGATAAATCACCACTAAGTACTCAAAAGTTACCTGGTTAGCACTTTATCATGAGGTAATCCCGAAGAGGAGGGTGAGAGAATGGCTAAGGGGAATTCTTCACTGTACCTTTAAATATGGTGCCAGCTATTGCAGGGACTAGATAATACCTTAGTCAGGAAGTGATAGGTTAGTGGGTGGGGGCTTACACCTGAGGAGGGAGATAGTACCAGAATCAGTCTCCAACAAGCTAGTGAGTTTTGCACCAAAACTGTAGTTAAAAAAGAAAACAGAACAGGCTGGGTGAGGTAAAGTCTCAGTGGAAGGATAAGAGTTGGGGGGTTTGAAGACTGGGTCATTAGGTTGTATTTGTATGGTTGGGGGAGACTACAGCGGAAGGCTGAAAAATAAACAGAATGCTGCCAAGATGAGGGAGACGATGTTTAAATAAGAACTAGAGACTGCTGTATGTGGTAGCATGCTCATCTACAGTCCTTAACTTACTGCACTGCTCTGTATTTAGCTAAAATATAAGAAGTTAAACTTGATTTAATATACATAAGCCTTTAATTGGCAGATAAGATTAGAGGTACTGCATACTTTTCTGCCTTGGGGCAATGATTTTTCATTAGATGCACAGGCTAGAGAAGGATCACTGCTGGGACTGTGTTTACTGTTCGGCAAGGGTGGACAGAGGCATTTCCTGCCTTGGGGCAATGATTTTGCTTAGATGCACAGGCTGGAGAAGTGTCACTGCTGGGACCGCATTTACTATTCGGCAAAGGTGGACAGAGAGTTTTCTGCCTTGGGGCAATGATTTTCCTTAGATGCACAGGCTAGAGAAAGATCACTGCTGGGACCATGTTTACTGTTCGGCAAGAGTGTAGAGTGGGCTGGTGAGCACATTACCACGAGGTAATCCTGAAGCGGCAGGGGAGAAAATATCATTTACTATTAGTTCTTCACAGTGCTGGGCATTGTTTATGAGGTTTCTAACATAGTTAAATAAGACTTTGTGGTTATCCTTTCCCTAGATGGCTATTTTTACCTCATATCTGGCTTTGGTTGTTTTAATCAACCAATGGAGTTCCGTGTTTAGTTTAGAATCTTGAGAGTTCAATTTACGTTTTACATTTAGTGAATTTTTTCTTGTATTACACAGTTGGTTTATATTAGGGTTCCACTATATGGATTTATTTTTGAATTTGGCATTGTATTTATTTCTGAGGAGAAGATGCATCTTGCAGCTATTTATAAGTGCACAGAGTTTGGTAGTAAAGAATTCCACATAAGTAGTGGGGTCATCAAGCTAGAAGAGGTTTTAAAATTGAGTCAGGTCCTCACTCAGTTTTAGTAGATTAGTTTTTGCATACTGTCAGTAGTGGTGCTGCAGTAGCGTTGTCGCCTCACAGTTAGATGTTGCCTGTTCGATTCTCAGTTAGAGCGTCTTCTGTGTGATGACATGCGTGAATGGGCGTTCCTTTGTTGAAGGTTGTGCATTAGGCCCGACAAGCCAGCACATAAAAATCTACTACCAATCATTAGCGGACCGGAGTTCCGCTGTGGCGACCCCTAACCAGGAAAAGCCGAAAGACACAGCAGCAGTTTTTGCATACTGTCTGAATACTGAGGTACTGAAGGATACTTTGTTTCACTCTACTGTCTGAATACTGAGGTACTGAAGGATACTTTGTTTCACTCTACTGTCTGAATACTGAGGTACTAAAGGATACTTTGTTTTACTCTACTGTCTGAATACTGAGGCACTGAAGGATACTTTGTTTCACTCTACTGTCTGAATACTGAGGTACTGAAGGATACTTTGTTTCACTCTACTGTCTGAATACTGAGGTACTGAAGGATACTTTGTTTCACTCTTAAGGTGATTGTGACTGACTTGTGGTCTGATTTGACCAGCAGGGAAGTTACAGTTGGTGGGGAGCAGAGGTGCCCCATATTAGGAAAGACTAAGTCCAGGATTTTATCACACCTGGTTGGGATACTCATTAACACATCTAGAGAGTTTATACTGATTAAGATCAGAAATCTCTGGGCATACATGTTGGAGGTCATATAGGTCACCCAGTTTATGGAAGGATAGCTGATGTCTGCTAAGAGGGTGGTGTTTGGTTTAATACATGGGGAGTCCATACTGGTTAGATAGGAGTTATGGGCCAAGGGGGTCATAGAAGGGGTTGGTAGTTATCTGTGTGTGATAAGGTATTCTAATTATAGTAAGCTAGACAGGAGGATGTGTAAGTTGTCATCTTGTCTAGCAAGTCTGCAGATTAATTTTTTTTTAAGAATATAGAGACATTTCCACCTTTAGTGCCTTTATCTAATGTGGTGTGGTTTTACATGTAGTAGGCATTGAAGCTCTGCACTGATTGAGTGCTTTCACTGGTCATGAACCAGGTCTGTATAACAATGCATATATCAATGTTTTCCAGGGTAAATACTGTTTGTGTGGTATGGAGTTTTTTTGTTAAGGCTCCTATCACTGATCAGCAATTCCTTAATGTGGTCAGGATTCTTTTTAGTTATATTAGAAGCTTTAGAGTACTGACACTACTTAAAAATATCACTAAGTGGGTGGGAAAAGGTTTTAGCCAGTATACAGAACCCTTGGGGGGAGATGTGCAGGCCATCCCTGAGAAAGCAGTTAGGACTGTCTACCATCTCCTTGGTTGATGAATATGGCAGCAGAAGCTAAGCCAACTGTTAAAGTCTGTTATCTTTTGTTCATATAGCAGTATCATTCCTGGTGATGGTAGAGTACTGCTCACGACTAGGCTTGGACACATATTCCAAGAGCTTCATCCTGTCTCTCTTCATATAGTCCGAGGTGATACATCTCATTTCATTTATATGCCACAAAACAGTGCTGAAGGTGAGAAAAATGGACACAATTCATGTCATCGCAGCAGACAAGAGAGACACTGAAAATGTATATAGACATGGAAAAATATCTAGAACACAATAAACCTAAGAAAGAAAATTTGGCTAGGTCTGATAAAACTCTTGAAATACAAACAATACAATCTTATAACTGGATTTCTAATGTAAACAAATGAGTAAGCACGCAGATGCACAATTTAAATCTTAAATCAGTCTTTAAAGTTTAGACCTGAAAAAAGAAAAAAAGAAATTAGAGCATTAAGTTTAAAAGAGACTTTTCTAGTAGGATAAGAAAATGGGTAGTTTATACTTCATCAGAAGGCATGTTATTGGTGTATACTTTTTAGGGTAGCTTGCAGGTTCACTCAAGTAGGTGTATTGTTTTTTTTCTGTTCTTAGCCAGGTGCACATAATAGTTCTTACTCATGGCTAAATCTTTGTACAAAAATGTTAATATTTTTAACCAGAAGTTAGGTGCTATGTCTAGGCCTGGGGTTTTCCATTTAGAGGCTTTTCTTAACTTTGTTTCATTCTCTTTGTCTGTTACTTCATCCCATTTCATATCCTGCACCTTTAAACTTCTTTCTTTTACTTATTTTATCCATTTAGCATCTTTGTTATGTTCCAAAGGATCTTCACAGATATTTCTTCAAAATGTATCTATTTTTTTTTTCATTTTTGGTGGTCTTTCAATTCCTTTTGCCTTGTTTCCCAGTTCTCTATAAAACTTTTTTGGGTCATCAATAAATTGCCTATTTTGTACTTTTCCTTTACATTTATCCGCATATCTTCTAAGTTTTTCTGCCTGTGCTGAAAATTTTAGTTTGTTATTTGCAACAGTGCATGATAGATCCTGATCTGTTCTAATACTGCGCATTGCTTTTATCATGTCTATCTTTCTAAGTATTTTTGTTGATCTATTCCCTCTTCTATACTCTTCTAACAGTGACACTTGCCTTAAAACGGGCAATGCATCTGAAGATGAAACTAAGCAGCAGAAATACATAAACCAATAAAGAAAGAGTTTCAGACTGGCATATTCTTTGTAGTGGGTGAACAAGATAGGGAAGAGAAAGGAAGTGCGAGAGTGGTATCCACTTACAATAAAGAGCAGCATCAACAACTTAAAGGAAAAGAAAGCATTCAGAATGCCTGTGATGATAGCAAAGAAAGTAAATCAGAAGTTGCTTTTTGTTTAGATCTGCCCTCTGAAGATAAGATATGGAAGATGGTGCTGTGCTATTGCTTTGGGGTAAGGGAAGCTACATTTTACACACTGAGTTAGGTTACTGAAGAAAGTAGTCCTATGTTAGTAGGATTCCAGGTAAGCTGACTGAACTTTAATAAGGCACAATATAAATTTGATACTTTAAGTAGAGCAAAAGAGAATATAACCAAGGTTGTAGAAGAAGATAGTAAACAGAATGCTCGCATTACATCTTATCCCTATTTTGAGCTAAAATATGACATCATATAGACTAAATAAAGAAAAGGAAAATGTTGTGTCAGCTTCTAGTGATGAAGCTAGCCAAAGTCATGCATTACATCTTCTAGGGGTGGACAAAACTAAGGCAAGGGTATTAGCCAGATTTTGCTGTCCAAGCACAGTGAAACAGGTATAAAACATCTGTATTTCTTGTCCAGAATATCAAAAACTTGCACCTCATCCTGGATATAAAAGCCCTTCATCCCAATGTCTATCACAGTTGTACCAAAGAACCCTTTGAATGTATTGCTATGGGCATTTGAGGGTCATTAGTAAAATCTAGCATTCAGTATCAGTACATACTAGTCATAGTTAAGTATGCTAGCAAACTTCCAGAGGCAGTGCCATTACATAAAACTAATGGTAAGGCTTTTGTCAAGGAAATGGTGCAATTATTCTTCAGAGACGATATCCCTATGGAGAGACTTACTGACCAAAATGCTTTCTTTATCTCTTGGATACTGCACTTGTTATGTTAGTGATTTAAAGACAACATCTGTCTACCATCCACAGATTAATAAATTAGTAGGGAAAGTTAATAAAACAGAAATTCATGCTGAAAAATGTTGTTGATGTAGATGGTAAAAATGCGACCAGTTGTTGCCCTGCTTACTATTTGCAATCAGAGATATGCTAAAAGCTTCAGCTAGGTTTTTGTCATTTGAACTTCTGTTGAGCAGCAGGCATCCAAGAGGGCTGTTTGACATTGCTAAAGAAGTTTGTGAATAGGAAAATACACCATTTAAAATTGCGATGGGCAACTATGTTAATTTGATAAATAGATTAAATCTGGTAATGCCCTTGGTAAGCCAGCATACACAGGGAGCCCAGGAAATGCAATAATGCATTTGAATAAGAATGTCCAAATTAGAGAATTTAATCCAGGAAATCAGATACTAGAAAATAGTGCCCACCATAGAAAACAAATTTCTGGCCAAATGGCAGTGGCCTTCTGAAGTGATGGAAAGAATAAATGCGGTTAACTGTAAGGTAAGACAGCCAGAAAACATAAAGATAGAGCAAACATATCCCACTGAGATGTTGAAATCATGGAAGAAGTAGAAAATTCTACAGCGGGCTTACAAACTGAGGTTCATACATTAGAGACGAAGAAATCTGCCAAAATATGACAGCAGTCTATAGTCTTACTGATATACTCCAGATAGGGACAAGGGACAGCTTACAGGAGCAATCTTTATTGATCTGCTGCTTGCTAAAACAAACTTCCAAATATAGAAATTGGCACACAATCCTCTCTGTGGTTTACAAATTTCCTCTCCATTATATTATTTGCCAGTCATCTTGGTTCCACCTCCTCCACAACTTCTCCACTCACCAAAGGTGTCCGTCAAAGGCCCATACTATCCCAAATTAAATTCTCTCCATGGCTCAGCCTACTCCCATCCAACCTCACCAGCTTTCCAGTTCTTCTTTACTTGGACAACATGGTCATCTATAGATCTGATCCTTCAACCCTCCAGATATCAAACCTCCTTCAAACAGATCTCTACTCTTAATCACTGGCTAGTCCAGCACAAACATCTTCTGATCATGCAGAAAACAGAACAATTTGTTTGGAACATCCCAACAATTCTGAAAACACTTCACCAATTAGAGCCTCACGCTCAGTAGCTCTGAATCTGTGGAAAATGTCACCCCTATTATATCTAGGGTTGTGGTCAGAATCCTACCTTAACTTTTAACATCACATCTAAGTAACCAAAGCTAAAGCCAATAAGCTACACTTTTTTAGCCCCCATAGTAGACCTGCCATAGGCTAAAGTACCTCCTCTTGCAATTGGAATATGACCTCCCCTTATAGATATTTAACCCCAACAACAGCCTAGCACAACTTCAAACCATCTCAAATAACATATGCAAATTTATAACAACCCCCCCCACACATTACCTCCTCAAAGAAGCAAAGTGTAAATGCTTCAACAAAGGTAACATGACATAACTCCTACATTCCAGTTATCAAAGTAAAATCCATAACTTCCTCCACTACGAGTCTCATTTCTATTTTTATCAAAATATGTCTGTATATATTAAACCAATGCTTGATACACATTTTGTATATACTCCCGTGTCTCTGATTTGCTTAGCAGTTGTATTGTGTCTAATTAAGGCAACCATGTTGAACCTGAAAATGGTCCTTTGGGATCAGTGTTCTACCTTGTTTAACAAATGAATGAATGAATGAATGAATGAATGAATAAACAAAGACATAATATAGAGACAAACCCTGGAATGTTAAACTAAGACCTTACAGAATACCTATGTCACAAAAACAGTAAAAAATAAAAGCTGAAAATATACTGACACTTGGTATGATGACAAAGCCACAGAGTGGAAGAAACAGTCCAATAGTGCTGGTACCTAAACCTGATGGCATTATTAGATGTAATGACTGAAGAGTCACAGAGTGACTGGATTAGACCAGTAGTGTTGGTACCTAAACTTGAAGCGAGTATTAGATTTTGTAATGACTGAAGAGTCACACAGAGTGACTGGATTACACAGTAGTGCTGGTATCTAAACCTGATGGGAGTATTAGATGTTGTAATGACTGAAGAGTCACATAGTGACTAGATTAGCCCAGTAGTGCTGGCACCTAAACCTGATGGGAGTATTAGATGTAATGACTGAAGAGTCACAAAGTGACTGGATTAGCCCAGTAGCACTGGTACCTAAACCTGATGGGAGTATTAGATGTTGTAATTACTGAAGAGTCACAGAATGACTGCATTAGCCCAGTAGCACTGGTACCTAAACCTGATGAGAGTATTAGATGTTGTAATGATTGAAGAGTCACAGAATGACTGCATTAGCCAGTAGTGCTGGTACCTAAACCTGATGGGAGTATTAGATGTTGTAATGACTGAAGAGTCACAGAATTACTGCATTAGCCAGTAGTGCTGGTACCTAAACCTGATGGGGGTATTAGATGTTGTAATGACTGAATGAAGAGTCACAGAATGACTGCATTAGCCAGTAGTGCTGGTACCTAAACCTGATGGGGGTATTAGATGTTGTAATGACTTAAGAGTCACAGAATGACTGAATTAGCCCAGTAGTGCTTGTACCCAAACCTGATGGGGGTATTAGATGTTGTAATGACTGAAGAGTCACAGAATGACTGAATTAGCCCAGTACCACTGGTACCTAAACCTGATGGGAGTATTAGATGTTGTAATGACTGAAGAGTCACAAAGTGACTGGATTAGCCCAGTAGCACTGGTACCTAAACCTGATGGGAGTATTAGATGTTGTAATGACTGAAGAGTCACAGAATGACTGCATTAGCCCAGTACCACTGGTACCTAAACCTGATGGGAGTATTAGATGTTGTAATGACTGAAGAGTCACAAAGTGACTGGATTAGCCCAGTAGCACTGGTACCTAAACCTGATGGGAGTATTAGATGTTGTAATGACTGAAGAGTCACAGAATGACTGCATTAGCCCAGTAGCACTGGTACGTAAACCTGATGGGAGTATTTAGATTCATAGATTTAGGTTCATAGATCAGTACTAGGCTAACTGCCCTTGTGAACCATTTTAAGCCTAGCTAATTATCCCTTGGGAGATTGAAACCCTACACCTTGTGTTTGTAAGGCAAACACCTTAACCAGTAGGCCACCCTCCAAACTGTTGTAATAACTAAATAGTTACAGAGTGACTGGATTAGCCCAGTACCACTGGTACCTAAACCTGATGGGAGTATTAGATGTTGTAATGACTGAGGAGTCACAGAGTGACTGGATTAACCCAGTAGTGCTGATACCTAATCCTGATGGGAGTATTAAATGTTGTAATGACTGAAGAATCACAGAGTGTCTGCATTAGACCAGTAGTGCTGGTACCTAAATGTGATGGGAGTATTAGATGTTGTAATGACTGAAGAGTCACAGAGTGACTGGATTAGCCCAGTAGTGCTGGTACCTAAATTTGATGGAAATATCAGATTGTGTGATGACTGAAACAGCCCAATAATATCAGCTCCTAAGCTTTAGGAAAGTAATAGATTTTCCAAGGAAGAAAAACCACAAAAAATGCCACAGTGGAGCAAAGTACCAGTGGAAATAAAACAATAAAATCCAAAAGACTTCCAAAAATCCACAAGGTAAACCAAGGCAGATGTGATAAAAACTAGTTTAATGAATGCTAAGTGCTTTCATGCTCTCCTGAGCACTTCTTCAGACCATATAAAAAATACAAATTCACATACACTGCTTATAAAATACATAGCATTTCAAACTAACCTATAAATGCTCACTTATCCTTCCCTTTAATTGTCTCTTGGTCTTTCCTACATAGAAATTTTGACAAGATAAACAACTAGCTAAATAGACCACATATGTACTACAGCAATTGGTATAAGAATTACTAGTGTATTTAAAATGTGTGGTTGGATGTATAAAACTAGACACTGTATCTATAAATGAGCAATAATTGCATTTGCCACACATAGTGGTACATCCATTATTTATAGAACTACATGAATTGTTATATTTATAGCATAGCATCTGTTTAAGATTACGCTTGTTTTTAAAAGCAAAATTTGGTCGTGGTCCTACGACCTGGCTAATTATTATTTTTTTTTTAAAGGATACGTAAGCAATTATTAGCTATTAGGAAGAATGATTCAACAAATGCCCTAGCCTGTCATGTGAGGGACACAGACTCTACACATACATTTATGTTTAGAGTTTTAGAACCACTTAAGCCTGGCGGCAGACTGGGAGATCTTAATAACATTCTAGAACAGCAAGAGAGCAGTTGGATTATTAGGCTACACAGCAAAACACCACCAGGTTTGAATACCTCTATCCCTTTAAAACCCTTTCTTAAAAGGCAGAGACTATTTCTTCTTCTTCTTTCAGCTTTTTCCCGGTTAGGGGTCACCACAGCGGATCACCTTGTCTGCACATTGAATGGCAGTGGAGTTTTACGGTGTCGAGTTGCCAGCCTGGCGCCCAACCTTCCACAGAAGGCACACCTAGGGCCAATTTAGAGTGTCCAATCCACCTGCAGCATGTCTTTGGGATGTGGGAGGAAACCGGAGCACCCGGAGGAAACTCACGCGACCACAGGGAGGACATGCAGACTCCGCACAGAAGGCACCCCAGCCGAGGATTGAACCGGAGAACCTCTTGCTGTGAGGCGGCAATGCTCACCACTGCACCACCGTGGCCGCCCTAAAAGGCAGAGACTATTTAAGTGATTTTATTCTGTGATAGGTTAGTTTGAAATACTATGCATTTTATAAGCAGTGTATGTGAATTTGTATTTTTTATATGGTCTGAAGAAGTGCTCAGGAGAGCATGAAAGTGCTTAGCGTTCATTAAACTGGTTTTTATCACATCTGCCTTGGTTTACCTTGCGGATTTCTGGAAGTCTTTTAGATTTTCCACTGACTTTAGGAAACTGTATAGTATTTCAAAGTTTGATTACTATCCTACACCCAGAACTGATGAGATGGTTGGGAACTTATACAAGGCAAGATACTTATCAACATTATACTTGATAAAGGAATACTTAGCAGGTACCACTTACCCTCTCTGTTTAAAAAAAAAACAGTTTTTGTAACCCATTCAGTACACATTATTACTATTTGGCCTACATGGAAACTTGGCCACCCTTCAGACTGATGGGTAAAATATTAAAGCCTTAGTTTTGCATTTATATTGTACTCCATTTTTGTTGCAATTATATCTGCCCTTGGGCCTTGATCGTGGCTGAAAAGGATCTTCGGACCAGTTCACTTATCCAGTTAGCAAACTGAAATAGATAAAAAGCATAATATGACTCAAACTGCATTGTGAAAGAAAAGAAGCTGAAACCTCCTAAGCTTCTAGCATCAAAAGTGAGCAAAACATTTGCATGTTCAATATTCTACCAGTGCAGACGTGTATTTGCAATTTTGAATAGTTGCAATAGTAACTAATGTTTACATCACTAATTTGTACTGGAATAGTGCAGACATATATTTGCAATTGTAAATAGCTTTAATTAGTAACTGATTTGTACTGTAAATAACATACTTCATACATCATCTGCTTGTAAATGTCAAAGAACTAAAACCTGTGCATGTCTGATGGCATGGGTCATGGCTGTTTTTCTTAGACATGAACCCTAATACACACTCCACTTGTAGCACAAATATAAAAGACGTTAAACTGTGTGGACACAAGGTAATCCCAGATTAGAAGACATTTCTTACCAAAGATTAAAAAAATCACTATTGCCACTTTCTGGAACTGCCACACTTTGGAATGAATTACAGGTTAAGCCAGATGTCAGTATTTCATTTACAGATAGAAGGAAAACTTAAGCACAATAATGGTTATCTTAAGAAAGCCAAAGTGGGCTTACTCAAAAGAGAGAGAGAGAGACACATACACACACACACACACACACACACACACACACACACACACACACACACACACACACACACACATACACACGCATGCGCACACGCAGGAATCAGTCACTATTACAAATTCACATTTAAATGAATTATTTACACAGCTGGATGAAGCAGAGCTCATTTAATCTCATCATTAACCAAAGAGATTTAGAAGTAATAAAGTGTCTTCATGCAGCCTGGAAAAAAAAAAACTGATATTAAAGCAGAATGGAGAGTCTTAAAGATAAAGCTGTTTAAGCCAATAACAACCTTCATAGTCTGTGATTACAGAAACTTAGTATTAATTTATGGGGAAAGAAGACTTAATGCAAAGTAAACCAAACAGCAGCAAATTCATCCTGACGTTCTGAAAAGAACTAAGATAAATATAGCTTCTTATCTTAAAAATCCAGATTATCAAGGCAGTGTTTAAATGTTCATGTAGGGAAACCTTTGTGCAGAGAACAATTCTGTTGTACAAATAACGGGCATGTACAAACATAGGAAAAATATAGTAGATTTTCCATCAGTTCACTACATTATGTGTAGGATGCTGAGAACTAGACACATTGATTTCTAATGTAATGATCTACCTATGACTTTTGCCAGTGACAATCAACTCTGAATGATATGCGAGATATTTGCTATAGGACATCTCTGGCTATCCTGTACTGCTCTGTGATTTCTTTTTAATAAACAACACAACATGGCAAATAAATGCTTATACCCGTATAACCTTAGTAGACATGGAAAGCCTTTTCCCATGACCAGGAGCATACCTCTCAACTGTCTAGATTTTCACAAAATGTCCAGATTTTTTGCCTCTTATTAGTCTTTTCTTTATAAAATGTGTGGTTTTCTGGAAAATCATTGAGGATTGTAGTCACTAAATAATACTAAATAATGACAGACATTTGAGTTTCAGACTTCATATTCTTCAATATATAATAATATATAATAATGCAAAATGTGTCATTCCAGCAGCTTTCTAAGATTATAGGAGCAATATTTAAGATCTGTCCCTATTTTTGGACCTTTGTCCACCATTATTTCTAGCTTTGTCCAGATTTCTTGCTCTGAGAGGTTGAGAGGTATGACCAGGAGATGTTTCAACTAAACTACGTCTGCACAAAATTAATAAAAATGTATATTTATTTTATTTTTTTAAAAAACACTGAAATGACTGTGTACTTTTAGTATGGTGCACGTAATGTATGTATCAGTTTATGACATAATTGTTATTCTCTCTTCTTAGATTTTATACTGTTTAAAGGACACGTGATTAGAAACTGAATAAACATGTTTTAGCATACCCTGATCAGTAGAGTAATACAGCCTGCCATACACACTTGTGTTTACTTTAAACGGTTATCATCATCATATAATTTATTCAACTCCAAACAAAATGACATGGAAGAGCTACTATACTGATCTGATTTTTTTTTTTTTATTCTAAGGCAAAGCAGTAATTAGGGAAATTTTCACCCTCTGCAGTTCCCTGCACTGGATGTGTGTCACAAGATGGAGTACACAGAATTTCAAGTGTAGCAAGATCAACACCACATAATCTCAAAAGCCCAGAATACCCCCTGCCAATTAAATATACCAAACTCAGAGATCACACTACAGCAGAGAAAGGGCAAAACCCTAATACCTGCTGTAGTGTGATTTCACACAGCCACCTGCTGCAACTGTTAGTTATTCTGTTCTGCTGATGTTCCAACCCACTGCATTTTCATACTCCAATCATCTGGTCTTAATCTTTTGAATGTTTACTATCTAATAAGTTGAACTTCTCAAGCAGACCAGCCCACCCCAGTAGCTGAGGAGCCAAAAAAGCTTGAAGAATCTCGTTTTATTTTCTTGAACATGCACGGCTGCTTAAATGATTGTATGCCAATACCAATACTGAATAATTCCAGCAATCAACAATGCCGCTGCTTTACGTACTTCACCTGCTCTGAACAGCTTGCACCATCTCCTTTATGCCACACTAGCTATGCTTCTAATCTAAGGCTTCTTCTTTGCACTTTTTGTCCCCATAATATGCCCTTTTTTCAGTGGCTCCCTCCAGTCATTTAGAATAGTAGTACAATGAATTAATACTTTCTTCGAGCAAACCTGGAGACCATGCCAGCATTTGTTTTCCTTCCCAAGGACTCAATTTGATTTTTTCAGTAGCCAAATAAATATCTATGGTTGTTTCTTAAATCAACCAGAAACTCTGACCACATCAGCTGTTATCACAAAGCCTGAACACGTCTCATTTGCAGGTGCCTCACATTAGTCATTCATACAGTATGCAAACATTTTACATTCATTCAAATTTATGCTGTCTACTGAGATGTCAATAACAGCTCACAGGACAGAATTTATTGCTATGGTTTCTAAATTTTTAATTTCTGTTGATGTTTATTGTTTTAATGTCATCTCAAAAATAGACCACATTCTTAAATCAGTGAATAATTAATTGATCAGCTACAAGTTTTTGATAGCTAAACCACTGCTGACTTGGGTGTGACACCCAACCTCATATTCAGTATGTTTCCACAGAACTAGTGCACCACCTTCGTTAGCACTAGCAAGAACTAAATCAAGATTATTATGTAGATCCTATAAAGACTGACATTTAAACCTGTTCAAATTATGTATGTAAATATGAAAAATACTATACTGATGTTTATTAAGCTCTTAAAAAACACATTTTTAAATAATCTGACTATTCGGTGAAAAGGAGGATTAAATTTAGATTTTCTAAACTTGAACTGGGGAATGGAACCATCCTGTTCAATAAGAGCAGAACTATGCGTACTGTATCAATAACATTTCTGTAAAAAAATCTCAACTCTAACACGATTTGTGAATATGAAACATAAAATGAGGACACGAATGACAAACCTTTATTGAACAGAGAAGAAGCAGACATACCCAAATCATTTCAAACAAATTAACTACAGTGTTAGCAGGTAAACCATCTAGTCTATGTCCAGTATCTACATCTGTTGAAGTGTTTGCCTTACAAGTTGCAATGTTTGTTCTTTTATTGTTACAGTGTTTCTGCCTTCTGTGATTATGTAGGCACTTTCAGGAACTTGAGTTTGTTTAACAGGAAAGTAAAAGCACTTAGTTAACAGGGGAAGAGTCATGTGACTCCTGATTAATGTCAATATTAGAAGAAGAAAAAAATCAACGGAGTCATATACCTTTAGTATAGAATCAAGCTTGATGCTCATAGGTTCATAGGTAGGTACTAGGCTATTGGCCCTAGGGCCTATATAAGCCTAGCCAAAAAGGTACCCTGGCTTTCACCACCCAAGAAAATTTTTTTTCTGTGCCCCTGTCGAGCAGAGCCACAGAAGTGATCCCTGGGGTGAATTTCCTATCTCCCATCCAATCATCAAGATTTTTCTTGAAGAGTGCTAATGAGGAGCTTTGTTTGCTATAGATAGGTAGTTTGTTCCAGAGTACGGGAAGTCTCTGGGACAAAAAAGGAAACACCAACTATTAAAAACAAAAAATGAGCCACACAGCTGTAAAGTACGAACAGAAATAATTTTACTGCAACAACACAGTGAAAACAGGTACGGTACACTGACCAAACTTCATCAGACAAAACTACCCTGCAAGAACTCATCATTTATATTACAGCCCACACCCTTAATAATTAGATTAACCCCTATTCACCAATTAAAACATTTTACAAATAAGCATTAAATTACCCTTGAAAAAACATGGATATACATCTTAATGAATAGAAAAGAATATATAAAAATATATGAATATATAAATATATAGATACTAATGCCAAATACATACTGCATCATTTATACAAAATACATAAAAAATGCATATGTATACACATATATCTACACACATAAACATTACATATCCAAAACCCTGAGCTTCAATTTACTACTAATGGAAATTGCATCATTCAGACCTGGGGGTACATGGGCATTAAGGAAGACCTGCCACCAAACTTCTTTGTCTTCCAATACCAATCTCCATGTCCCCTTGTTTGACCTGTTGCAACACCACAAACTTAAAGACATGGTCTGGAAATTTATTAATATGCCTATATAATGCATTGTTATTGTCACACCAACGAACATCATACAGGTGCTCGTATATCTGCTGTGCCAACGTACATTGGGTCTTCCTAGCATAAAAACTGGAACATTGGGAACACAAAGTGGCATATACAACACCTTGTGTGTGACAGCTAAATTTACCCTTAATATTAATTTCCCTATTACATATCCTAACCCTAGATGTATTCAAAATATGTTTACCTTGACTGCACATTCCACAAACAGCCATTTTTCCTTGCATATTGGTATCCTTAGCTTGCTCCAAAATATTTTTAATATTTCTACCCTGCCTAAACACAAATTCGGGATATTTACCAAACAAAGCCCCCATAACTGGTTCACTTCTAAAAATACCCCAATTTTTATTAACTATGTCCTGCATAACATAACTGCCACCAGAGAAAGTAGACACAAAGGGGCAGGAGGGCACGTCACCCACTGTAACACTCACCCTTCATATAGGGGTCCCCCCATGATCATCCGTGTTCCCTTCTGTGCCAGTTACAGGTCTTAATCTGCTAGACCTCAAAGAGCTTTCCCCAGGAATATTCAAAATGGGTTTATAAAACCCCTTGGTGCATTTATCAACCACTTCCTTCCTGATATTGTCAATTAAACACTTCAGATAAGCCCTGTCCATAAACATTTGACACATAAAGTCACATTCCTCTAAGAAGTCAGAATAACTGGACACCATCCGAGCTGCTCTCACCAACTGTCCCTTGATAATACCACATTTAACATGCATAGGGTGGTTACTTCAAAAATGCAATATGCTGTTGGAATACGTTGGTTTCCTATAGGTTCATAGGGTCATAGGTTGGTACTAGGCTATCAGCCCTAGGGCCTATACAAGCCTAGCCATAACAATTCCCTGGCTATTTCTTCCCACATTATTTACTTTCCTGGACCCCTGTCTAGCAGGGCGACTGACGTGATCCCTGGGGTGAATTTCCTTTCTCCCATCCAATCGTCAAGGTTCCTCTTGAAGAGGTCCAAAGAGGCACTCTGCTTGACATGTATGGGCAATCTATTCCAGAGTCTGGGGAATATATTGTTGATTTTAAAGAACCATCCCCAGTTTTTGCCAATAACACATCCAAATAAGACACCTTGGTTAAATCAAATGTTTATGTGAATTTCAAAAAAAGTAGTACTCCCATTAATGAAACTCATAAATTCCAATATGCCTTCCTCAGTTCCCTTCCAGGCAATAAATAAATTATCCAAGCATCTTAAATATAATGTAATGTTATCATAAACTGGAGAGGGAAAAAGATGGTGTTTTTCCCACCAAGCCATAACTGTTTGCAAAAAGGGGGCCACAGGCACTGGGACAGGAATCTATCCCTCCAACATGTTCTGTTTATTGTGGTGACAAGGTTTAGGTCCCTAGAGTGTGTAGCTCAGACGGATTGGGATTTCTTTAAGTGGAGCATGTCCAACAGCTCTGGGTTTGACATAGCTTTGTATGTTAGGCAGAGATCACCTCTGAGTAGGCGATATGTGATGGAGTAAAGCTGGAGTTTTTTAGGACTGTCTGCATAGGGCATCTGTTTGAGGCTGGTAATCCTCTTTGTGAGGTATTTCTGTGGCCTTTCTAGTTGTTGTAGGTGTCTTGTGAGGTACATACCAAAAGGGGTGTTGTAGTCTATAATGGGTCTAATGAGTGATGAGTAGAGGGGAACAATGACCACTTTTTTCCTAGATGAGAAACCTTTTGTGATGAGGTGTGCCACGTTGAAGGATTTCCTGACTACTGTGACAATGTGATTATCAAAGGAGAGGCTACTGTCCACCTGTGTCCCAAGGTCTCTTATCACACTTTCAGTGTGTTAAGTAGACTACTGCCTATATGGTAGTTCATGGGTACAGAGTTTTTACCAAAAGGGATGAAAATGCACTCTTTGGCATTGAGCTTGAGGCCATGGCTTTGACACCAGGCATCTGTCTCAGTGAGGCACTTTTGTAGGATGTCCACATCGTTAGGAGTTTTGATCATGGCTCCTAGTTTTCAGACATCTGCGAACTTCATTAGCCAAAGACAACTGGTAACCATAAGGAAAAAAAGCACTAAATACATTGTTAACTTTACCCTCTTCTCACCCACTAAAGGGCCCATCTCTATAGTGGAAGAATGCAAAGTTCCTGTAATCATGGCTGCACAGATAAAAATCACACTCTCCAAAGCCAAGAACGCAGCATCCATGGGACCTGACAACATCCCAGGCTGCGTTCTACATGAACTATAGAATGAACTGGCACCCCACCTAAGTACCATGTTCAATCATAGCCTCACCAGCACTAAATAAGCTACAAATTACTACAGCACTCAACTTACCTCACTTGTCTAGAGTAAAACAGGTTTTAGTACTTAATAAATAAGCAACTATCCAAGCATGTCTAAGGGTCAGCTCCTGGTGTTTTCTTCTGTCTACCTGATAAATCTGGGCATCTTGGGGCAATGCAGCAGTTGCCTCATGTACACAGACAACCCTCTTCTCCTACCATCCCACACTACAACCTGTGAGAGATGCATTTATATAGCCAAACTGGAAGCAAAGCTCTCATCACCCAAAACTGGACTAGACAGTCAAGAGGAGAGGGTAAACACTTGCACCATACCACACTCATCACATAGTCCCTCAAAACCTACACCACCAAAACACACACATAGAAACACAAAACACACACCTACATTTCTGGAGGCTCTCAATAAAAATCTGCCCAAGCAAAAGGGACCTCCAAAGCAGAAATGCATGTAACCTCCACCCCCCCCAACACAACCCAAATGACACATAGCCCACAAACTCAGTGTGCCACTCAACCACAGCCTATAAGACATAACATCATTCCCAACATTCTAGTCATAGATGACTCTATAGTCAGGCACACTGACATTCCACTCACCAGGCTAAACAAGGAGAAAGTTACTGTCAGCTGCCTGTTGGTGCCAGGATCTGCCACATAAAGCACGCACTCAGGTCACTCCACAACAAGTACAAATATGACTCTCATTGTTCATGTTGGTGTGAATGACCTGAGACGTACCTCCCTGGACTACATGAAAAGAGACATGAAGGAGCTGTCCGATCTTGTAGCCCAGACAGGTATAACACTAGCCATGAGTAGCATCCTGCCATCACCCAGAATGATACCATAGTGCAAGGACAAAATGATTGACTTCAACAATTGGCTAAGCTACTGGTGTCATTCTAAGGGGAGCCAGTATCTGTCTGCCTGGGATGACATGATCGACAGACCACGATGCTTTGCCAGAGATGGCCTGCACCTGAAACTCTTGGGATTCTGGATACTGGCTAAGGCTCTTGCCACCCCTATAGTGCCTTTTTTAGGCAAGGTTCAAATGACAAACTCACCACCATAACAGGTACAAGCAAGCAAAATCTGAGGGTAATGCTACTCAATGCTAGAAATCTAAACCTCAAAATGCACTCACTCGAGGCACTCCTTACAATGGAAAACATCGACATCTGTGCAGTGACAGAGACCTGGCTCAAGGCTCCAGAGAACACCCCTGCATTACCAGGCTATAATTCATACCAAACCTTTCTTCCAGCTAACCTGGACCGAAACACTAAAGCCGGAGGTGTGTCCATATTCATTAAGAATATCCACACCTCCAGGCTAGTTGCTCAGCATAATGCATCCGAGATTATCCAAGTGCAACTAACTCTGGGCAAGACCGCCATCAGAATTGTAGCTTGCTACAGATCCCCCAACATGTCTCAGGATTCCCACTCCTCATTTCTTGATACACTGGAAAATATTAGGGTACAATCTAACACCCTAATAATGGGCAATTTTAACTACCCCACCATTAATTGGGAAAACTACTAATGTACCAACACTTTTGCTCAACGTTTTCTGGAATTCATAAATTCCAACAGCTTGGATCAACTTATCCACACCCCCACCAGGGGCAGCAATAGCCTAGACCTGGTCATTACCAACATGGGCAACAGGTATTCCACACCAGAGGTCAATTCCTCATTGGTCAGAACCAACCACAAGCTAATCACCCTAGATATCCACATCCCACCCCAAACCCCCATTCTGGAAACCACCGTAAAAAATTTCTCCAAAGCCAACTTCACTCTTCTTAAGACAGAAGTGGCAAACTTCACAACACCCATGCAGATGAACAATAGAGGTACGACTGCTGAATCCTACACAAATGCACTTTATAAGCACTTACATGAGTGCATGGATCATGCAATCCCTAACAGAACCAAGATACCATCTTCCAAAAAAAGGAAGCCAATCTGGTGGTCCCCTGCCATAAACAAACTCTAAAACAGAACAAAGAAACTGTTGCAAAAAAAAGAGTAAAATCTCATGATTAGAGGAACTCCCTGGTCAGCCTCAGTAAGAAGCTGAGATCCCTCATAAAACCCTCCAAAGCTAGTTATGAAAACAAAAGCGCCACTGATTCTAAAGACAACCACAAAGCATTCTATAGCTATGTCAAAAATCTCAATGGCAACACTCAGATCTGCTCTCTGAGTTACAGCACAATGGCACTAAATATACAGAACCAACTGATATTGCCAGCATTCTGGCAGATAGGTTCAGTGCTACACACATAAGGAAAAAATCAAAATGCTCCTGCTATTTACATATTGATCTAAATAAAATGAACAATTAACAAAATAATATCTGCTTCTATTACTTATCAGACACACATTACAAAATAATGAAAGAGTGATGTAAACAGCAATATGTTAGGCCCAAAGGAAAAGTTACATCATCCAGATTCAACGGTCATACCCAATATGTATGTCATTGACACCATTCAGATCCTCTTACAGATGTTGACTTAAACAAGGGCAGAAATAATCCATCTTTATTCTTTCTTGTTCAACAGTTTCATTAACAAATCATTAGTTGTTAAAGGTCCAGTTATCATTTTAGCTATAACAATAAGAGTGAAATCTGAAAATCGATGGTCACAAGGATATTTAAATTACAGAATTACATGTTCATTAATAATGTATGTCACCAAGATGTGCTACACACATTCTCTGAAGGTATGGGGTGCTTACCTGTGTAAAAAGACCCAGAGGTGAACTGGGAAAGGTAAACAATTCAGAAAGCATTGCAAGTGGTCTATGTTCTAAAAGCCAAGGAGGTCCTTGAATTTTTAGTGGTGAAATCACCAAAGCTACATCTCCCCTATGCTTTGTACTCACATATGATAAGTATGAGGTAATTATCTGGGATTACTTTTATTCTTACAATGATTAAACAACTGATCCATGTTCTTATTTATTTATTTATTTATTGATAATTGTAAGTGCAGTCTTTTCCTAAAGCACTTGAAAGAATATAGTTAGTTAACAACATAGACCGGTGTTTGTTTATCACCTGTTAGATTTTACGAGTGTTACTCCCAAAGGTGTTTGTAAATCTGAGCTCATCAGTGTTTCTTGGCATTTAGGTTCAATATATCAATACTTGTGTTTGGCTGATATTGTCCATATGATTTTGAATACTGAAAATACATTGTTTATCATGCCCTCTGTGGACAAACCTGTGAATAAGGTAATTAGAAACACTGTTATCCCCTTCTGGTGTATCAAAACCCTCTTGGCTCTCACTAATTGAGAATTGGCGATATTTTTGTAATAAGTGATGAATGACAACTGTCTAGAAGTAAAAAAGTGTTTTATGGAAAGGATTTATAATAAATAGAGGTATGGATGGTAAAATATTCATGCTTAGTTACTTTTGCATCCAAAATGTCAATATTTTGTAGTTCTGCCCTCAAGTTGAATGTGATATCAAAATCAGTATTAATATATTCACTAAATTTTACCAGATCGGGTATAGTCCCTTGTGATGCTCTTCATCAGTCATTTAGATGTCTTCTCTACGTGTCACTTGAGCTCAAGAAGATGGTAGATACATTGTCATATGTATATTTTACCTTAAAATAATCCATCAACAAATCATTTCATTTTGAGGCAAATGCGTCATTTTCAACATTACTCTTCATCTGCAAATAACACTCTCAGAAGGCAAAACATTTTTCTTAAGTACAATTTCAAAAAGTTGCAGCAATAAATATCAGAAAAAGTGTATAGATCAGACCTATCTAGCCAATATTTTAACTCTTTCTAAACCTTGTTTATGAGGAATAATAGTATGCAAAGCATTTGCATCTATTGCACATAAATAGCAGGAAGGTTCAACATCAGCTTGTGACAACAAATTAATAAACTTTGTAGTGTAACCAAGAATAAGTCCATGTAGTCCGAAGCTCTAGGCAACTCAGTTGAAGACACAGATTTTATTAAATTACATGAACTAAAAACGTTAAGCGCTTTTGTCCATACACTTGGACTTCATCAGAACTAAATCATGTATAGGAAAGCAGTCTTTATAAATAACCCCTAATTACCCAAATGAAGTTAACAACTCATCAAATTAGTTAAACAATCTTCCAATTAAAATAAAATGCAAGAATGTATTAAAACATACCATTACTTTAAGACCTTGCTTACATAAAAGTCCACTTGTTTTCTAGAAATACCAATAAAAATATAAAAAGACAATAAAAAATAAACCCTGGGATTCATGAAGCTTGTGCCAGGCGCAGGCGTAGCGTAAGCGGTATAACACCAAATATGGCCGTCGAGCGATTCAGGTACGGTCCAATTCCACGTGCACTACCAGTGTACGCCAGAACTGCGCAGCCCACGGCTTAGGTATGCAATCACCCCATGCGCAGTGTTGTACCATGCAAATGAAGGCATATAGTGATTCATGAAGTGGTGCAGGCGTAGCGTAAGCCCACGGAAATGTAAACCAAAAAACACGGTTTACATTTTCCCAAACAGAACATCGGAGCTATGGAAGCGGGCCAGACCCATGTATCACAAAGTTAACATATGTCAATGGCGAAATACACAGCCAATGGTATAAGAAAAGATGCACAACACCTAAAAAACAACATTTAATGTCGTGTCCACAGTAACGCACAGTACAACTGCAGGGCATGTGTGCGCAAACTGTAACATAAAGAAATAATATAAAAAGTCATAAAATCGCAACGTAATAGAAATCAGGTTTACACCATAATACACAATGGTAGGCATGGAACACCACAACCAAGGTGCAAGGGTTGCTAAGGGCCTGCGACAGTGTTCGGTGCGGTAACTATGAATTAGAAGTCAATGCCATGCAAATGAGGCAGATAATACTGAATTGCAAATGTCCCGCCGGAGGAAGGTTGTACCATACGGTGCAGCGGTATAACACCAAGGAGTGGCTCAGAGTAGATACATGACATCAGCAGAGTGGTGTGCCACCGTAGCAGTAAGCACATTGGAGCAATGCAAATCTGGCCTGTCTGTTGCTAAGCAAAGCTGCAGGACAGGGGTGGGGAGGAAGGTATAGAATCGTTTAGCTGAGAGCACACATGGTGCCCAAAAGCGCATGTGTACGGGGATGAAAACGTGCCCGAAACCCAGTAATCGGATGCACGCGCTGCGAACAATAGCACAAGCAGGAAGGTCAGGGGAAGAAAAGAAGGAAATGCTGAAGTAGGGTAATTGGAGTACTAATGAGCAATCAACACCAATCAACTCACGGTGGCCAATCGACGGCAGCTGACAAGTCTGCTCGCAGAAACCCGCAAAACAGGATATGGGAGGCACTGGAATGCAAAGAAAGGAGGGGAGGTACTGGATTGCAAAGATAGGAGACCTGTCACAGCAGAGCAAAGCAAACCGACAGTAGACAGGCAGTAGCACACATAACGCAAGATACGCCAGGTCCAGGAAAGTACAAATGAAAGTAGGCTGCCGGATGCATGCCAGAAAATGGTAGGTGGAACGTGCAGAAATGTAAAGGGAAGGTCAAGAGGTAATCCACGGCAGCCAAATGTAATTCAACACCAAAGGAACCACAATAGTAGTTCCAGTAGTAAAACACAAAAGATACCCTGTAGCTAAGATCATACATACACACCCTATGACATCATCGGTGTTCACAGCACAATAGTATAAAGTGTGAAAGCACCCTACACACACCTGTGTATTCCCAAACACTGCACCATAGGTGTAAACACACGGGGAACTTTTAAAATGTACATGTTGGGAGCTGCCATAGCTGTGATTCATCAGCATGTGTTAGAGACTGACGGTGTTGTGGAGGATGATGCCGACAACCACCGCAGGCCTCGGAGGAGAAGGGGAGTGTTCAGACCAAGGGTAACCTACCAGGGGCTACATGACCTGGAGATAGTAGAGCGTTACAGGGTGGACAGGGACATCTTACAGCAAATAGTGGAGCTGTGCCGGCCACACCTGAGAACCAGAAACAACAGAGGGGAACCCATCCCAGTGGACACGAAGGTATGTGTAAGCCTGCGAATACTGGCCACAGGTACCTTTCAAAGGCCAACTGGAGATATAATGGGGTCTCACAGGCATCAGCATCCAGGGTACTACACCAGTTCCTGGATGCCATGTTACCACATGCCAATGAGCAGATATACTTCCCCCAAACTCAGGAGGAGTTGGCCAGCAATATGCGCCACTTCCACCGTGTGGTACACTACCCGGAGGTACTGGGTGCGATAGACTGCACGCACATACAAATCAAGTCACCACCCGGTGAGCATGGTAGGCGCTACATAAACTGCAAGGGATTCCACTCCATCAACTGCCAGGTCATGTGCAATGCCCAGGGCATTATCATTGATGTGTGTGCTGGCAGCCCTGGAAGCTACCATGACTCCCATATCTGGCATGCCTCACAGCTGTATCAGGTATTTGTCAGGGAGGACATCCCACATGGCCATCTTGTGGGGGATGCTGGCTATGCACTGGAGCCGTGGATGATGACTCCCATCAGAAATGCACACACACCCATGCAAGAATGCCATAATGAGGCACACACACAAACCAGAATCATCATAGAGCATGTGTTCGGGATGCTGAAATCACAGTTCTGGTGCTTGGATACATCTGGTGGAGCCTTGCAGTACTCTCCAGGCACGTGTGCCCACATCATCATAGAATGTGCTATGCTACATAATATGATCCTGTGGAAGCAGCTGCAGCAGGGACAAAATGGTGAAGGCCCTCATAGCCCACCGCAATTGCCAAGGCCATTACAGGCACAGAGAGATTCAGACCATGAACACACTGTACCAGCCCCAGTAGGCAGATGGAGGCATGCCCAATATGCCTACGCCTTGGCAAAGAGGGAACGTATAGCACATACTCTGACAGTGTAGGCCCCTACGGACTGACACCTCTCCACCTGCACACACAGTAAAATGGATGGTACACAAACATGACCACCTGTAAATTGTAATGTATAGGTGGCCCAATGTGTGACTCCTACATAGGCAGCCCTCAAACATTGTACACACAACAGCTAGTGGAACACGGAATGTCAACACCTGAACAGTACATGAGCCTATCAGCATATGGTGGTGTTGTGTGCCTGTCACTTTCCCCGCCAGATATATATATATATATATATATATATATATATATATATATATATATATATATATATATATATATGTACACATATATGCATATATATAATACAGATAGAAAGGGCAATAGAGTGATATATGTTGATATATATGGATTCAGCGATATCTGCAAATATATATAGATAGGTCAACGACATTCATAACACCTTGGAGGTACAAATAAATAGGATACTGCCAACTATGGAATGTGTAACATACCGACATACGTAACCACGAGGCTGAAAGACCAATAGAACACAGTACCGGAACAGTACAGCCGCGAGTAATAGTATGATGATATGAAGGGACATTTAGTCACTGCTGCCGGTGTTGCGGTCCACATAGGTACTGTGTTCAACTGTGTTTGTGAGTGCCGTAGTTTGTGTATGTGTGTGTTGAGGGTGCCGTGTCCGTGTGACTGTAATGTGTGTGTGTGTCTGCAACATGTGTCTGTTAGTGCCAAGTCAGAGGTAGATCAATACGGTAGGTGTGGGTATAGCTAGCTGTAGGCATACAGTTACCACCTGTCCCACAGTAGGAGGGACAGCCCCACCTTGGGCAGGTGTGTCCTGACATAAAACAGTACAAAGGGCAAATGTCCGAGATTGTAGGACATTAATATGTCCCATATATAATGTAATAGTCGTATTAAATAGTTATGCCTGTATGTAAGAAACGTAAATGTTACATGCAATATGATAAGTAGCCAAAGTCCCATAACAATAGGTATGTATTGAGGATAAAAGTATGTGCTAACCTGTGTACTGACCGTGGCTACATGTTGGCCTGTAAACACCGCTGTGTGTCCCGCAAGTGTCCAACAATGGCCATATGAAAAGGTGGCAACCCATGGCAAACAGGTTCTTTTACCAACACAACCGCAATGACTGCAAATATCCGGGACAGAAATACAAGGGATAGCTGTCACTTACACATATCCCTTGATATATCGCTGCAATTCCGGAGGTATGTAAGTATCAACCTCACCTGCAGCCGATATAGAAACAATTAACAACGGCCCAATGTACAATCCCGTAACATAAGTCTACTAACTGTTAGCTCTCTAATTAGGGACGGAGCCCACACACATATATATGGAATATGTAGAAATGCAAGCCTCACAAACCTGTATATGCTACGTACACCCACCGACATCCCCCACACTAGAAACTAAAGCAATACAGACTGTAATAGCAGCACAAACATCCAGTCAGTCAATTACATCTGCAGAACCCTCAACATACCCTGTGAGAGACACAATAAAAGGCGTCATGCAAAATTGCAGGCGTTGTATAATGGAACAAACAGCGTTGTTACAGGTTTTGTTTGCAATAGTCCGTTATCAGACGTTGGGATGACAGGTACACCCACATGTTGAACCACATACTCTAGCTGTCACACACAATCCACGGGGGACATGAATCCAAAGTATACTTGTCTCCATGCATAGCAGTTGCAATTACACATAACAAAACACAATACAGGCCGTCTCCCCGAAGGTAGGGCAAATAGGCAATGCCCAAGTGGAGAATTCAATTATACCCCACTGTTGCCACATAATTGGTGAATGGAGTAGCTGCACAGCTGATATGCAAGTAATTAGTCACTCAGGAACACCAATTGGCGGGATGAAACCACATGTTACAGGTATTGACGTATATAAGGATGACTTGCCAGACATTCAAACCGTATGCTCATACCGAATACCAGTTGAAACACTGTGAGAGAGATAGAAACGAAACTCTGTAACGATAACAAGGTATGTAGAACACCCGATATGTAAGGTTATGTATAGCATGATCTGTATTAATGAGTTTTTTACTGTATGTATAGCCTGGTTTGCATTAATTAAACGTGTCTGCAATGCATAAAGTGGGAAAAGGTATTTATGTAGTGATGTCTTGCTGAACATACTAACGCTTGTAGAAACTGTGCGTCCAGCAGTGGGCCACAAGGTACAAATCACAGACACCACAAGGGATGCTACATGAGGGCTTCAAACAGAACAATTTCATACAACCCGCCGTCAGTGGTAGGGTATGTCCAACAAGTACGTGCCATAGCAGGGGATAGTATATGTTGATATACTGTCACAGCACGCATGTGTATGGGCATATAATGTCAATGACATATCTAAGGTGGTCCCGCTGTGCAAGTATGCTTTGCATTATGGGATACTATGTGAAATATGTGTAGTGTATAGTATTGTAGGTAGATATGACAGATATTCTACACAGCATAACAGGCATATCATGCATACCAAAGGTATCGTTTATTGGCATGTACAATAACAGGATACATATGGCTTGTAGGCATGGGACATTGTAATAGCATGATAGCTAATCTAAATGGAAGGGCTACCAAGTAACCATGCACAAAGGACATGTAATAGCTTAACAGGTGCATAGTGGGGTACTATGCAGTCTGGCAAGTCTATGTGTAAGCACAACTAAAGTGTTCACACCAGTGGCACCTCTCTAGGGTAGTGTCCTGTGAACAGCAGAGCCATGTGTCACCTGCACCTCTGCACAGTACAGCCACTGCAGTGATCCCAGGTCTACATGTGTCTCCCAACCACCAAGGGAGGTATCACATGAACAGTGCTACTGAGTGTCCCTATGAGTGTACATAGGACTCATGTTCCAAAGCATGGCGAGTGTCCGGTTTGGGAATGTAACCCTCAAGCACATCCCACTCATTGTGGCGTGTGTGCACATATCCATGAGCATGTTGCTCACAGTGGCTTTTGCTTATGTCGCGTATGAGGAGTATATCCATTAATAATGTTGTGGACATGAGCCCTGTCTGATCAGCAGAGGTCACCCCTGAGTATGTAGTATGCAAATGTGTACAGATGTGGTGTCCATAGTGCAGCCGCAGACTTAAACTGTCGGAGCTCAATAAACGTCATGGCATGTTAATGTTGTGGTATGTAAAGCTGTAGCTGTTGTGTAAGGTACACCCTAAATGGGGTGGTGTACCCTTGAATGTGTGTAGAAGTCTTGAGTTCAGAGGTACAATGGGTGCCTATGTACCAGCTACACACCCAGTACAGATAAGTGTGGCCACGTAGAAGGATATCCACACCACAGTGGCAATACGGTAACCACAGGAGTGGGTACGACATATGTGTGTGTACTACAAACATGTACAATGTGATATGTATGTAGGGGACTACCACCCATGTGATAGTCAGTGGGTGAATGGTGTAATGCAAAGGTGATGTTAATGCACCTTGTGTCATGCAGCCTGACGCCATGATAGTCATATCAGGTATCTGTCACAGTGACACCTGTATGGATGGAGTCAGTATCAGCTGGTGGAGCAATCATGGCACTTTGTATGCAGGGGTTTGTAAAGCTAGGCAGGGAAAGTCCCCTGTGCTAGCCTGTACCGCAGGGAAGCATATACTGAACATGAGGGGCCCTATGACTGAGGACTGTGGTATGCCAAATGTAACTGAAATGGAGTAGGAACTATGGTATGCTGGCCTCACTGTGTATGTCCTGTCCATGAGCCACATTGCATAACATCCTAAGACATAGGGTACGATGTGCAGGTGGATGTGTACGTTGTCAATACCAGAATGGAGAATGGTGCTGAAAGGCAATGAGAGGACAATGGAGGATGTGTGTACTCCCGTACCATCAGCAACTACCCTGGTAACTGTATGAAAGGAGTCCACCAGGTGTAGGGGCCATGCTTTGGCCCTAACAAGCCCAACCCAGGTGGCATCAAAGGATGGGAGCCCAACAATGTCTCTGTGAATGACTTCCTTGATGATGTGCCCCATAGCCATGCAGAACAGTCCAGTCAGGTGTGTAAGACTATAGTCCCACTCATGCATTGTGGTGCCACCTGTGTGTAGTGTGATAAATGCTGCTATGTGCCATTTAGGGGCTACAATGTCTGAAACAAGGCTATTACTGAATATGGTGGCCTAGTGGGGAGACATGTCATTCAGAGGTTTGTGGACATCACAGCCTGGGACGTTGGAAGGTGACATGGGGCCAGTGTCCCAGGACATATAGAGTGCAGGTTAGTACTGTGTAGGTGTGACTGCAGTATGCATTGTATGGATTGTGGCCCTGTAGTGAGTGAGAGGGTGTAATGTTAGCATTTAATCCATCCTCCAGCATGTTGCCAACATCACCTGGGTCTGTAATGTTCCTGAGTGACTGTTGTATGTGACAGCAGATGTGGGTGTTGCCATCGACTACTGACATACCACCATAATGCCTAGTGGTACACCCCGGAATGTGTCGCAGTAATGTTTATGTAGCTATTCTTGGAGTATGTGATGAGGAATCCTGTGGCCCTACTGAGGCTGACCAGTGAGCTACCTCACCCATGGGAATGTACACCACTGTGCAACAGTCTACACCTGTTGTTGTACATCATATGTCCATGGAACATGACCACCAGAGTGGCATCTGTTATCTGGTGTGTACCATCATGGCTCTGTGTGGAATAGCATGATCCATGCAGTTGTGTACATGCTAATGAAGTGCACTGGGGTATGTTTCAGCATTTGTATGTGCATCGTCCATCTGCACGGGTGTCATGACGTTAACAACCTCTGTCAGAAGACGTCTGTAGTAGGTGTTGTAGTAGTCATGTACAGTGTGTGCTGTGATGGGTGTGGTGCCAGGATGTGGCTAACAAGGTTGATTAGCATATGTTTGGAATCCACCAATGAGGGGATAACCCCAGGTGCGTAACACCAGTCACATGGTGGTAGTGTTCATGTCAAGGTTAATGTTGGTCTTGGAGATGGTGTGTATGGGTTGATCCAGTGAAGTGGAGGTTATGACTCATGGATGTGTCGGTACATGAGTGGCTATCCCAGTTAAGTGTGGAGTAGTGTCAGTCACACATCAGTAGTAGCTGTCTGAGCCCCACTGTCCAATATACCAACAAATGAGGTCTGTTAACTGTGGGGTATGATGTTGAATCTGTAGCTTGTTACAATGTGTATAGCGGTTCCGGACACAGTTAGTTGCACATGGAGCACCTCTGATGCATTGTGCTAAGTAACTAGCCAGGATGTCTGCACAACATAGTGGGATATGGGAATCCCTCAGCTGTGGGTGTGCCGGTCCAGGTATGTGCCTGAAAGGTATGGTCTGTCTATAACCTGTCATTGCAGGTGTGCTCTGCAGAGCCTAGAGGCAGGTCCCAGTCACTGCAGAGATATTGGAGTGGTGCATTATAAGGTGTACCTTGCCTGCGTGCGTCACAGAGGAAGATGCAAGCATTGTGTCACATGACCCCATGTCGTGCTTGCCAGTTCCCATACTGCCGGTGACTGTTATTGGAAACTGTGCAAGACAGGCAATATAGAAGCAACAAGAGCCTTACATGTGAGCTGTACTCCCAGGGCTGACAGATGCAGGTCATCTGTGCCACAGCATTGTGTCTGACCAGGTCAGTCAAAGCGGACAGATACCAGATGCCTGTGGAATGACAGTAGAAGCATAGGCAACAGTTGAAGTGACACAGTCAGTCATTGTACAGTGGTATTGGGTCCGGACGAATGCATAATGCTCCCCAGGGCTTGGCCCATACCCTCAGGGCTATAAGACTGGTGAGCTATTGCATGTCCCTGCACACATAGTCTGTGAAGTGGCATCCCAGGGCAGTCACACTAACATGGAGAATGACAGTCACATCGTACCTGGTGAGGTGTGGCATGGGTGCATAGGTTATGTTGCAGAACCAGTTACCCGACAGCAAGATGTAAGCGACAATCGCCTTGTGTAGCCTGCTGTGCGGAACTGCAGTGTGACTCCCTACAGAGTCTCCTATGACTGGTGTGTTGTGAATGTTATAACTCCCTATTGGCTGTATGTGATGGGCACACATGAGTCTGTGGGCTATAAGTTGGTGATGTTGTTTTCCATGATGGGGGCTGCCTCTGGTGCCTACACAGAGTATGGTGACGTACTGCACAAGTTGTCCTCGTAGGTGTGGCCTATGGTGGAGATCATGTGAGACTATGTGATGGGTGGGGTGTGTTGCGAATGTTACACATCCCCACATGACTGTCAGGTGCAGTCAGGGTTGGTGACAGCATTACCCCCAGCCATAGCTGTCAACCTCCTGTCCCCAAAATGAGGAACATTAGCCCTCATAATGTGCGACAAATGGGCAAAACGTGGAACACTTACTACTGGCTTACTAACAGCTTCAACTAGGAAGGGCATATGACGGCTAAAATAGGCTGGTTTTACGTATAAAAAAGATATTCTAATGAATTAATATGATTCATATCTATTTAGCCATGGCTAACAGTTAAACAATTTCCAACACTGAATGTGTGACAGACACTTTCAATGTGGAAATTTGAGGAACATGCACTGTTTAAGACCCCAAATGAGGTACGTTCCTCGTAATGAGGTACACTTGAGAGCTATGCCCCCAGCACGGCTGCAGAAGTGCATCCCCCACAGGCTGTAGTGTCGTATGTTGGGAGGTGAGCATTGAATGTGTACATGAGACAATTGCTCTATCGCCACATGTACAACATAGCCATCATATAGACAGGCAGTAGCACTGGTACGTGACATTTGGACATGCCTGTATATACAACCATGTCCCAAAGGATATGTGCGTTACGTGAGTACAACAGCTGTTGTACCATAAGCAAGCTGGGAAGTGTAGGACAGCCAGTGTACCTGTGGGAAATGGTGTGGAATGGGTGCTATATTAATCAGTAGCTCATGACATGCTCACAAGTTCTGAACAAGTGCCTAGCATGACCATACAATACAGATAGGGTGTTGGATAATATCAACCCACAAGTGGTGATGACAGTCATTATGGGTGGCACCGCACTATAACCCTGCTGAGTATGGTGTGCATGTCCATGAACCATTATCACTGTAGATGTTAGCAGTACAGATGTACAAGACAGCACGGATGTTTGATTACAAATACCTTTGTATGTCACAGGAGTGTTCCACCTGTGGCCTGTTGACAGACTCACAACTACAAATGGTGCCAGAGTGACATGTGCATATCACACCAGTGCCAGCTACAGTAGAACAGGGTTAATGTGTTGTACTCCACCCTCATTGTAGCCCAGACCACGCAGACAAATGTTAGGCATCTGTGTATGTAAGGCTGTGAATGGCCATGACCTATGAGTATAGCTGTGTCAGTGTTGTGAACAACATACAGAATGGGCTGTGTGGGTGAGGTATGTGACATATGTGCACAGTCTGATGAATGATACCAGCATTGTCACCACTAGGTGAACATCCCTGTACCCATTAACTACTACCTAGGCTGTGGTCAACATTATGGACACTGTGTAAGGGATGGTGCTGTGCAGTGCACCCCCCTGACTTCTCCAGGCCCCTTAGGTAGTCATATGAGGTACTCATGTCATGACAGGGTGCCATCCATTAGCACGGAGATCATTGGATAGGCATATACAGCACTGTAGTGACCAATATTGGATCACATACCACCTTTAAGGGGTAATGGCCATGCATGGATGGGCGATACCAGCCTTCACAATCTTCACCTCCACTATGCAGCATGCTGTCTACCTTGCAGAAAGACATTTGCTACACCATGATGATGGACATGCTACATGTCCATATCCTGATCTGTAAGACATATGTCATGGACAGCCACCATCCTAATACTAGGATCGCCACATGCTGGACAGATCCCTGTGCCATACATGTGACATTCTCCCGCCATACCATGCAACCCTGTCCATCAAAGCTGCACATGTCATCCCAGTCATACATGGTGTGATGGCCGCATGGTAGATGTACTATCAACTGACTGGATCAGTAATGTGGCACTGATGCACCTTGCGGTGGCATAATGGCTGTCTGTTACAGCTAGGAAACCTTGGCCGCACATGCTATGGTTCATAACCATCCCTGTGAATGACGTCTGACTAGCCATTGTCCCATGTCTATCACATGTGCAACACAGGTGATCCATGGCAGGATGTTGTACAGCTGTACAGTGCTGTGTAGATGTATATGGCAAAACACATGCATGTACAAGTGTCCATGCGTATGTGTGCATTGTCACTGCTCAAGCCCATTACGGCTGTGTCTGTGTTGATATGTGACATAGACACAGCATCAAGGTCAACAACATTACCGTGGACACATCCAGGCATGTGCAGATAGGTAAGAACATGAGTGCAGGCAAATAGACATGCCCACAGCAAGACAGCATTCACATGGAGTATGAACACTGTAATGAGGTGACACACATATATGGTGATGATATCCAGTGCATAATGGGCGTGACATGTGTGTGACACAAACACGTCAGTCGTGTCAGTGTCATGATGCTTTGCAAAGATAACTGTGCAGATGTACTAGATGTCATAGAAATGTATGTGCAGCAGTATCTCTGTACATCTCTGAAATTGTGACCTGTCACCATCATTATGTCTTACAGATAATGCCCTGTACACGCCTTCCAGCATACAGCCGCCAGGAGGATGATGTCCTCATCCCACACCTCCATGAGAACTATGACTTGTTGTTCAGCCATGTGCCACAGCATGCCCAGCAGCGGGATGAACTGTGGCAGGATCTATGCAGGAGGGTGAACGATGTGGGTGGCCATAACCGCACCTACCAGCAGGTGCGCAGACACTGCATGGACTTGATACGACATGCAAAACAGCATGCCACTGCAATCGCCAGGGAACAAGGTGGAACAGGTGGTGGGCCACTAACCCAGCCCCCACTCACACACACCAAGGAGCTACTGGCCAGTCTGGGGACACCCAGGGAACAGCATCCACAAACACTAGCTGCAATCGTGGAGGTGGGTGTCTCCCAACCAATGAGCCTGGAGTTGCCTGGTAAGTCAGTACTGCACATATGGCTATTATATCCCATTTAGTTGCATGTGTCATTGTACATCATGTAAAGTAACAACATATGCAAGGTATGTGGACACACATGCTGCATACTACAGTATGCTACTCTGTGTATGCACACATGTGCATACTATATGCTATTACACAGGTGAATGTGTTAACATGCACAGTGCACCCTGTGGCTGTCATACAGTCATGGATAATGTTCATACTGCTGTGTCACCCCTATACAGGTACCTCTGGCGTGCCGCACAGACATGAGTCCGTTGCAGGTGAGACTGTCATCAGTATCAGGCATGTTAAAGTGTAGATCTATTTGCCATGTGGCCAGTTAACACTTGCACACTTGATGTTCGTTCCAGTCACGATATACAGGTCGCATCACCCATCATTCACACAGGCCACCCATGTGCAATATATACAAACGTAATGATACACCGGCTTGAAACCACAGTAGTTGCCATTGCGACATGTGTGGTCAGCTGTGCATACAACGGTGGAGGTGTTCTACAATGGAGGCATATGTAGTATGCATTGGAACAACATGTGTGGTAGGCACACAGTACCACACAGTGAGCTGTGATATGGGCAGCCCACAGGTGTCACCATTGTGTCATATGCCCCTGCATTGGGTGCACACATTGTGATGTGCCACCTGACATGTCCCGGACACGTAGTGTTCTGTCTACAATATTGTCACACTATCGCATGACCTATACCCCACATACCAAACATACAACCCATTGTCTGCATAGCCCTGTGGATGGTGACTTATCTGACATCTATGTGTGTATGTCATATGGGACAACACAGACATGTGAGATAGATGGCCATCACACACATTTGGCCATCACATGTGCACACATGGCCATGGGGGATGGCCAGAGACATGTAGCCACACAGTAGATGTGATGTGTATACACCCTGTTGCACATTGTCCACACATGGTCCAATTATAGCCTTAGTTGACTGATTATACAGTTGATGTGGTACATTGGACTTCCTAAAAGCCTGTGCACAGCTAATGGAGGTGTCACTAAAGTCTACCATATAAGATCTGTTGAACATCATGACTGTGTCATAGCATGCAGTTATGGCTATGCAATGTGTACATATTATGCATTCTACAGCAATATAGATGCCTCATGATGCCATGCAATGGCACAGTGTCTGTACTTCACACTGTATAGCAATGTAGATGGCTCACACTACCCTCCCATGCTCATGCACATTTGCTAAACATGCATTCTATCTGTAGGGCATACAGACAATACTGCAATGTGTTGCCCATTATGATGCTGTACATGTGTGAGGACACCATTGTGTCAGACATGTATGCATGTTAATGCACATGTCAGCAGATTACATGTCAAGGTCACGTCGGCCATGTGTACTGTTATCCTGTTCTGGGCCACATGGAGTATCACGGGGATGCATGCATACAACCATGACTGTGTGAACTGCATGGATACTGATATGACACCTGCTTGCTGTAGTGTGCACCCCAGGGAGATATGCTTACTAACACTATTAATGTCTGAGCTGCATGCCCTCTGCTGTATCACAGGCATGCTGCATGCCATCTGTCAAATCACATGCATGGTGTGTCTGTGTGTGTGTCTGTGTGTGTGTGTGTGTGTGTGTGTGTGTGTGTGTGTGTGTGTGTGTGTGTGTGTGTGTGTGTGTGTGTGTGTGTGTGTGTGTGTGTGTGTGTAGAGTCTTTCTTTGCATTCACAGGTGATGTAGGTGTGTTACCCTCCTGCGCTCCATCTGATGTTAGTGTCCCCACAGAGACTAGCGGTGATGAACATATGCATGAGGTACAGGCAGGGTTGTCAGGGGCTGAATCTGTGCCAATGGTTGCCATCCCAGCTATGTCCCCCTCTTCCCCGCACACAGTTCTGCTGCCAACACATACCGCATCACCAGTGGCCATAGAGGAAGGACAGTCAGTGTCTGTTAGCATGGAACAGGAACATGTGGTGGCTACAGAAGGTGTGTCTACACACCATGGTGTCAGTGTAATGACTGCAGATGTGCCACACAGGCATGTGGCCGGTGCTGCTTGTAGGAGGACCTCTGGCAGACATGCACCTGCAGGACAGAGCGCAGCAGCTGGTATCACCAGATGCATGTTCCAGACTGAAATGGCGGCACAAGCACGTGCTGAACGGCAGAACAGAGAAGGGCAGAGGCTGCAGAGGGCTGCTATCCGTACCCTAAATGACAACATCCAGGCATTGGCAAATGCTCAACAGCAGATTGTTGATGTTCTGGATAGGCGATTGGGTGACATGGTCGGAATCCTTGACCATGGCATGGCAATCCAAGAGCGTGAGCTATCTGTGCTGGAACATCTGGTAGGAGTGAGGCATAAGCCACATGGACATAGGCCAGCAACACCACCTAGTGTAGGTCGACGTGAGCATGCCACCACACATGCCCGCTCCCATAGTGCCGGTAGCAGTAGCAGTGCAGCTGGTGCTGCGCTGTCCACACCAGGACACAGCCGGCCATGTGGACATGGCCCTGGACGTTCCCAGTGGGGACACGGTTCCAACAGACATGTGTTGTCGGACAGTAGCCAATCTGTACCTCCACCTGGTAGTGCCCGTGCAACCCCAGGCAGGCACAGGTCACTTGGCCATGGCCGGACACAGTGAGCTGTACAACCTGGTCTGTACAATCTGGAGCTGTCAATTATACCCCGTGTAGGCCTCACAAATGGCAGAACTGTGTGCACACATACAGGCACACAGCAAACACAACTGTAGGGCTCCACAACACCCACATGCATTCTGAACAGACATGTCCAATCAAATCACCGGCCCTTACACACACACACATGATGTCATACATTGGTGCAGCCTATGCCCCTGGCAAACATATCACCCTGTGCATATGATGAAGCCTGTGCCGCATCCCTGTCACCCACACCATCGGTGCGGGGATATGCTCAAATATTCTGATGCACAGGGTGAACAGAATAGTGAGAGGTGTATGTGATATTACCTGTGTATGCATAGTGAGGGATGTGTATGTTGCAGTGGTTGTGTGTGAATACTGAGAGATGTGTATGTGACATAGGTTGTGTACTGTCGACATGCACCGGTCATACCATGTAGTTCATGTGCAGCATGCACTGTGATGTGTTCACGGTATGTGTCTCGGTTACATCTGTAGCAGCATGTTGGCAGTGATACCCTGGTTCCCTCCTATGGTGTACTTGCATGTGCCTACAGGTAGCAGTGTTTGCAGTCCCCCACGTGTAACTGTGGATTACTCACAGGCACATCTGGCAATATCAGCATGCTACATGTACCCTCAACCTGACTGTTGGAAACTCTAACATGACACAGATGTCCGCACATATACTGCACCTGATGCATGTGGTCAGTGGCACAGGCTACAGTGGACAGAGATGTGACATACATAGCAGGACACATTACAGATATGGTGACATGGTGCAGGGGTTGTACATAGCGGTCTGGCCAATGATGATGTGAGGTGTCACTTGGTAGCTGGAGGCCACACTGTGTAGCAGTAGGACCCTGTAACAGTACGGGAACATGGCCACATTCACGGGGTGTACACCACTATAACGCACACCCCATAGTGTTAAGGTGGGGACCCTTGCCTATGTGGTCATCACCCTCACAGTACTATGCACCCACACGATGTGTCACACAGAAGGAACATGCACAGGTAGCCAGTATGGCTGGGACCTATGGCATCAACAGGGTAGTGCACTGCATCACCATTATGGGTTAGTCAGCACGTGGGGTTAGTGATCAGTTCTCACTGTATATTAGCATACACCCTCACACCAAGCACCAGACATACATACACACACACACTGTGGTGACTGCACATGTGTATATGGACAGCCGACATGTGTGATGCACCACACCAGCCAACGTCATGCTTCCCACACTGCAGTATGTACAGATCTCTACAACGGTGTACAGGGATGTGTAACAACTGGCACATAATCCCCATGATATGTGGCATCTCTGGTCACACATTCAGACACACATGGCATTGCTGGGAATGATACACCTGCCGTATGATGACACGTTTGATAGACATGCAGCGGTATTGACTGCATTATGTGTACCGATGCTATGTCTGGCAATTGTGCTATTATATGCACACGGGAGGTTGTAGGTGTTACAGGTGCCATGTGACATATAGTTGGTAACACCTGATCGCTGTGTATGCGTTATGTCAGCACCGTCACATAACAGTGACATAGCGTACTGTTTGCACATGGCATGATAGGATGGTGTGTGACACAACTGTGAGCCACCCCCTGCACACATACATCTACACAGATGGTTCACCACTTTATGTACACACATCCCTCCATACGTGCTGTTTGTATGTCACCGTATACAGGTGTCAATGATAGGGCTGCATTGCGACTGCATGTCGTAGTTAGGTGCAACTATGTTACAGACATCGGCCACTACACATGCATGGTTGCTGCATGCACAGTACAGATGTCACACGTGTCTCCTGTTGCCATGTTTGTATGCATTGCTATTGTTGGACATGTGTGTTGACATACATAACACATGGACTGTGGTATGATATCACGGGTGTCACAGGTGACCAGTACAAGGGTATGTGTCCCGGTCAACATTGCTACACCCTGTAGTGTGAGCATTTCACAGACATGGACCCACCTTCCATTTGAGTGCGTAGCATTGCTTAGGCCACTCTTATGCAAGGGGTACATCAAAGGATATACTATGTACGTATGTGTTGTGTGTGCAGTCCATGCACACATCCACACAATCACATGTATGACATATCCAGATGTGTGTTCATTGGTGTACAGCAACAGTCATGTGTCACAGCTGTGTAAGGGCCGTGGTATGTCTTGAGCTGACCTGTTCATGTATACTGGTATCGTTGCAATGCATAACACCTGTTGGATCCGTGTCGGTATATGTGTACTCTGCACAGCTGGTGTACACCTCTGTACAGCCCAGTGGTCATGTGTCACATGGTGTTGTGGTACTGTAAGGCTGTGTATTGCTGCACCGATGACATGGTGATGACTTGACAGCTACAGTGTACACTGCAGTGTGTACGTGTGTGACCTGCACCTGTGACAGCTGTGATGGCAGCTGAGTGTGTACAGGTCACTGCATGTGTGTGACCGCCCTGTGCGTGAGGACAGTTATACCTTACTGTGCCCTTCCGTACTGTGCCCTTCCGTGTGTACACTCCATCTGCATGCACGACAGCTCTTTGCAACAGCTAAGTGTGTGAGCATGCCCAGTATGCTGTTGTGTAGATGGACACACAGTACAGTCCAAGTACGCAGTTGTGTAGATGGACACACGGTACAGTCCAAACTGAGACCTTCCGTGTTTACACTCCATCTGCATGCACGGCCCTTTGCAACAGCGAAGTGTGTAAGCATGCCCAGTACGTCGTTGTGTAGATCGACACACAGTACAGTCTGAACTGACGTGTATTACCAGGTGTGTGGCCATGGCCAGTGTCACCTTGTGTCGGTGATGTCCCTCTGTGCATGGGCATGGCCGTTGACATCCTGTAATGCCATGGTGGTCATCCAGGCAACAGATTTCCATATTCAACGTCAGGATGGATGCCTACCAAGTACACACTGGGCGACTATCTTGCAGGGTGCACTGTCTGTGGTGTGTACCATGTCTATGTATCGTTGTTGTAGTGCTCCATACATGTATAGTTGCCCCGATTACACCACTGCTGTGTGTTTGTGTACGTCTACCATGGGACAGTACTATGTCTGCTCGTACACTGTCTATACAATCCCTGCCGGCGTCCTGGCATTCGCGGATGATGACACGTGCCTAGAAGAATGCCTGTGGGACTGCTGTGTTTAGTAATCTCGGTAGCATGTTCTGTAAATGCGTCATGCTGTAGTGTGTTAGGGTAGTTACATGTATGTTCGACTCCCATCCCTGGCAAGTGTGTGTGTGTGTGCGTGTGTGTGTGCGCATGCTGCTGTCTGCCTGGGGACTCAAGTTATGCTTTTAGATGCTTCACACCACAGACATATCCTGCTGACGTCTTTGCCTTAGCGGATGTCGACATGCGCCTAGAAGAATGCCTGCGGGACTACTGTGTTTAGTAATCTCGGTAGCGCATTCTGTAAATGCGTCATGCTGTAGTGTTTTAGGGTAGTTAGGTGTATGTTCGACTCCCATCCCTGGCAAGTGTGTGTGTGCGTTTGTGTCTGCGCATGCTCCCGTCTGCCTGGGGACTCATGTTATGCTTTTAGACGCTTCACACCACAGATATATCTTGCTGACGTCTTTGCCTTAGCGGATGTCAACACGCTCCTAGAAGAATGCCTGTGGGACTGCTGTGTTTAGTAATCTCGGTAGCGCGTTCTGTAAATGAGTCATGCTGTAGTGTGTTAGGGTAGTTAGGTGTATGTTCAACTCCCATCCATGGCAAGTGTGTGTGTGTGCGTGTGTGTGTGCGCATGCTCCCGTCTGCCTGGGGACTCAAGTTATGCTTTTAGACGCTTCACACCACAGATATATCCTGCTGACGTCTTTGCCTTAGTGGAGGTCGACAAGCACCTAGAAGAATGCCTGCGGGACTGCTGTGTTTAGTAATCTTGGTAGCGCGTTCTGTAAGTGCGTTATGCTGTAGTGTGTTAGGGTAGTTAGGTGTATGTTCGACTCCCAGCCCTGCCAAGTGTGTGTGTATGTTTCCAGCTGCATGACAACAGTACATTGCTTTTACAGTATTCACTCACCCTAACATCTGTGTGGCGTCTTTGCCTTTGATGCCACTGTCTACAAGCTAGACGTATGCCTGTGTGAATGCTGTGATCTACTAATCACGGTTGCACGTTCTGTCACTGCGTAATGCTGTAGTGTGGTACAGTGGATATGTTCGTGTTCTGCTCCCAACCCTGCCACGTGTGTTGTGTGTGTGTGTGTGTGTGTGTGTGTGTGTGTGTGTGTGTGTGTGTGTGTGTGTGTGTGTGTGTCTGTGTGTGTATGTCTGTATCTATATATATATATATATATATATATATATATATATATATAAATATATATATATATATATATATATATATATATATATATATATATATATATATATATATATATATATATATATATATATATATATAATTTATTTCTGCACATGACTCTGCTCTTGCATGGACAGCTGACTGTTTCATGTATCGCATATTTGCATAGCTTTCACATACAAATGGGGTATGTTGCAAATCCCAACATTGTCCGTGCAACGTTCATGTTACGGGCGGTGTTACACACCCTTACAGGCATTTGCTGTATAGCTTGGCAGACATCTATCCTTGCTGTACTCTCACTCTACTCGTACACGCCGGAGGCTTCATGTATCATGGCCTAGTTTTGCTGTGTGTATGTCTATTTGTGCTGTGTGCATGGCTGTGGGTATGTCCCACTATCATCATTTGTAAAGGTGACAGCCCTATAGGTGCTTCATGTAGACTGCTGTGTCATTTGACATGTCAGCACATACCTACGGCCATTACTGAACGTCCTACTGCAGCGCTTTTCATACCTTCTGAGTTATCTTGCAGTCGATAATGCTGTTTCCTCACACATGTATCTGTTTCTGATCATACCTATCAACCTCCTAGTGCAAACATCTGGACAAAGCCTTAACTGATAGTGGGACAAATAGGGGAAGAATTTGAATATTGCTCTTACAAACGTAGATAGTTGACACAATAATATGTTTTGCATTAGTATGACTTTCCTGATGGTTTTGGAGTCTTAAACTCAAATGTTTGTCATTATTTAATGAGTTCAGTTCTCAGGTATTTGCCAGAAAGGTACAGATTTTAAGAGGAACACACCAAACATATGAGGCAAAACTCTGCACATTCTGCGTAAATCTGTACAGTTGCGGAGTATGTTTCTGATACAAGATATCAAATTTCTGACACCAATACACACACTGTATGGCGGCATCACAGGCCAGATGCCATTACATTTATATTGCAGGACACACCCACCCAGAGGGTTGTATTCCTCACAAAGGCCAACAGGTGCTTATCCACGCTAATTATTCTATCATGTACCTTATGTGTACGCCGGTATTTGCGCTTTCCGTCAGTGGCAGAGCTCACGTATGAGTATGGGGGACTGGACATTGTATCGGTGACACTGCATGACACCCTGAGGGACACATTTCTTTTGAGTCTATTAACCTTCCACATTGACTTTCACAGGGCATACGTTGTCATTCACATTTGTCGAAGTACCTGCTTTTGACTTGTACATGTTTTGTCATTTGTCCTGACGTCTTTCTTCTCACCTGTCCACCTAGTATCACTAGTTCTGTACATGTATTTTGAACAGGTTACCTTCCTAAATCTCACCTGTACACATTATGGGTAAATGCCCTGACGTTTGACCTTTGCTCTTGTTACATTTGTCAAAATAATGTGCCTTTCTGGTAAATTACTGGCAAGGCATTACGGACTGTGTGGTTAGATAATAGTGACTGACATTTCTATTTCATGATTACTAACCCTCATAACATTTGTATTCCTGACTACGCCATTATTCTATCAACGTTCTGACTTTGTCTGGGGTATATTTAATATAGTCCCTATTTGTATTACATGTACTATGCCTTAGTCCAGCTGTCTTATTCTGACAGTTTGGCAGGTATGGTTACCATCTTGGTCGTACGCATGTCCATCCATGATAATCGCCTACATGACAGTGATATGGGTCCCTACGTCTTCCCCCAATGGTTTACACAATATCCAGTAGATGGGTTGAACCTTTTTGGTGAATATAGGCGTGTGCTATACCCACATAGGTATATTGATCACTCCCATGGGGCGGACCTAATAAATCTGTGCCATCCAACACCTAGGCCCATTTCTGCATACCCATGATTCCCATACCTGACACCCCTCCACAGTATCCATTAGACGTGTTTAATGTGAGTGATAATAAAAATGTGAGGACACTTCTAAGCACTCCCCACTCTCCGGATATCAGGTCGTACATCATACATTCTATCGACCCATGTGTTATTACCCTTGCACCTACTACTGTTGCATGTACAGCGATACCATAGTTGCAGCTGTGACATCCTTGGCGTCGAGATTGGTTCGCACTTCGTATAGGATCAATTTTTGGGGCCTGCAAAGGACACCTATATTCATGTTTAAAGTGTAGAACTTGCAGGCCTCTCACACTGGTACTTTCCGGGCAATGGTTTGGACAGCAGCGGTTTATTCACCTTTTGTGCATATCTGTCTATCCATAATGGCTATACTGTGACCTATTTATGTACATGTGTTATATCTACAGGGACATATGTTTGTTGTGTATAGATATATACATGTACATATATACATATGTCTGTACATTCCTCATTTCATTATTTTCTTTGGTTTAGGTCTGTGGATTATGTGTATACACAGATATATATATCCATATCATACCTTTCAACTGTACAGATTTTCAGTGAATGTACAGCTGTTTGCCTCTTATCTTTGGTCTGTTTTTTATAACCTTGTGTCTATCTGGCAATTTAGTGGCATATCATTAAAGACTGACATTGGGAAATAATGACAAGCATTTCAGGTTACGACATCATACCCTTCAGAGAATCCATGCTAGTGACACACCTGTTATTCTATCCACTTTCTATGTTTGTTAGGGCAATATCTGGAGATTGTCACTATTTGTACCAATTGTTTTCATGGCTTTGTCCGGTTTCATACTTTACGGGGTTAACAGGTATGAGCCATGTATATATAACGTGGAGAAAACAGCATTCATTTGCTATGCTGTGAGCAGGTTACACATGCGCAGGTGCACTTGCATATCCTTATTGCGGGTTACATATGTTTAATAGATATTTGTGCTTACATGGCCTTTCATACTTCTGACCGTAACAGTTATATATCTGTATTCCGGTTTATGGACTGATGCGAAACACACTTTCACCTTTACATATTTAAATGTGTGTACAGCACAAACGCATTCATTACACTCTAAAGTTATATGTCCAGAGGTGGTAGGTCAAACAGGGCTGCATTCATGTTGGCTGGATGCCGGAACCACTATTCTATTGGTGTTCTGCCTCATTGATATGCATACCCATAGTACTTAGCTACATCAACATATGGCTAACCTCTTCACTTATGACACAGGCATCCATTCTCCTGCTGGGAGAAACGCGGTACTACATATTACATATTCTCTATTGCCTACTGCTGTGGACCCCAGCTGCATTGTTAATCACTCCAAGGACATGCAGAACACCAAGGCATATAGTCCTGGCACATACAGGTCTTTGATTGTCAGGGTGTTCATGTAGTGATCTGGGTTTAGGCTTGTCCGCCTGGTGAACGGAACTCCCCTGGCCGAGTTCAAATGTCAGACGAAGCATATGGGCAGGGAATTTCTCCCTATTATGAATTTTTACCTGTGTTTATAGACACACATGTTTGGGAACTTGTCAGCAGCTTATTCTGTTGGCAATACATATTGTGGGTGGGGTTGTTACAGTCCATAATCCGCTGTGAGGGGTGTTCCCATTCACATTTGACTGTTACCTGTATTCAGTCATACGGGGATTATTATCTTGGACATAAAGTGACTACAGGTATGCAGTTGTACATTACACAAATGTGAAGGGTTGTTACTGTAAATATGTACGGGCCATACCTCTCACCCTCTTAGAGCAGCAATTCTGTGCAAAACATACATGGTGGGGGCACTAATAGGGACACATTTTAACTATTGCTCTTACAAGCTTAGAACATTGATAGAATATAGAAAAGCAATACCGCTATGTTTCCAAAGTATCCTTCAGCAAGAGCAGTGAAGCACAACAATCCAAAATGAAAACTTCAAGGATACACCACGAGAAGTGAGGATAAAATTCTATCTTTATTCCAAACGACACATGAACAAAAAAGAGATAAGCGCTTTCGCGTGCACTGTGCACGCTTCATCAGATCTATTGAAACAATAATGAAACGCTTCTTATATAGTAAATAAGAACCAATGAAAAGCAAAACAATTCAATTAATTATTTAAATTAAATTAAATTAAATTGAAGCTTAACCCATTAACTTATCAATAACCCAATCATGCTGCTAGCTTCATAAAACCAATGCATAGCATAATACTCATAATACAACTTCATTTATTATTTCAGCTTGAAAAAACCTGTCCACTAAGTATTTGATTACTCCATTTGTTGCACGACAGCACACACAAAAACAAATCCAAAACTGTAATTCTCAGACATCTTCAGCTGTCAACACATTGAGATCTTAGCAAAAAGAGGTGTGACTTTTAGGATTTGGAATCACTATAAATCCGTCTAATGCATGCTTCTCTGAGACAGTTTGTGTCGTTTTAATCTCATGGTGCGCTTGTCTAAAACAACCTTAGCTTCTTCAGTTGGAAGCCTACACTGCTCCAGGTAGCGCCAATATATAGAAAATAGCGCCAATATATAAAAAATGTATCAAAATAAATATGCCATGGCAGTGTAAAAAAGAAGAGTATAATTACTGACAGCATGTTCCATGCAGCATCTTCTTCAGTTTTTAACCGTCAAATGACGAAAAACATGAGACTATATCTGAATTAGTATGATTACACCTCTGAACATTTGGGCGTAGCATAAACACTATAAATAATGCCAAATTGTATAAAAATATATGAATCTAATATGTAAATCTAATATATAAACTATATGATATATATATAAAATATAATATAATATAATACATGTCATCTTAACAACAACTAATAATAATCCATATGACGGTATCACTAATAAAAATGTATAAAATATGTAAAAAATGTATATGAAATCTAACAAATAAAAAATATATATATATGGATATAAAAATGTGAAGAACATGTATATGTATATGTATAAACCATATATGTATATGTATAAAGAGGGACAATATGGATACATATGTATAAATACACGGGTTTCATACACCTAATTCTTCAATTCTCGTGTATATACTGAAACCGTTGTTCTCACTCATCAATAGTGCACTATAATAATCAAATATGTTGCATTAAAATATCTCAAATTTCACTACAGAAATTCATAGTGTGATACAATAATTGATAATCAACAGTAACAATGATGTTCAAAGCACAGACACACGATCAAAGCGTAATTAACGAATTTCCCGTTTGATTCAAGTAAAACAAAGCATAACAGCGTAACACCAAGGCCCATAATATCTCAATTCAATTCCAAGAATATCTAAAATATAAAAATATGTAAATATGGGGGTATACATATCAAAAATAATATCAAAAACAAGATGAACAATCATAAACCAATGTGTGTCCAGAAAACAGGTGATACATTGCCTATCATAAAATAAAATAAAACATATAAATCAAACACAAGAATCACGACTCAAAGAAGTAAGAAATAGCTTTCTTATTTCAGATGCTAAACGGAAAAATGAAACTGCCTTATAGATAGTGTAGTGTTTTAAAGAAATGTAATTATTGATCCCAGGTTCCCTATGTGCCCCAGTTCTCAGGATCCAATCTAATTCTAGTCTAGCTAGATGATTAATATTATCCCCCATTCTGACGTTCATTTTCAATACTCGCAAGACTCTGAATCTGAATTCATGTGTCTGTAGCATTGTGTAGAAGAAGTTAGAACTCTAGTGGGTCATAAACCTACCTTTATTTTTAGGACATGTGACAATCTGAAAGATATATTTTTGAAACACCTAAATTACAATATGGGTGAAGTTAATGACCCATTACTAGGTACTTTTCCATGCAGTAAATGCAGCATGTGTAAGTTCATTACAACTACACAATGCTACAGACACCCTGAAGGTTTCTTTGAGTTCAAACCAAGAGGGTATAATGATTGTAACAGTGCAAACTTGATCTATATGGCTAATTGTACATCATGCCCAGCCTTTTATATTGGCTTGACTAAAAGAAGATTAAAAGAACGTATTTATAACCACACTTACGATATTCGTAAGAACAATGAATTGAATGCCTTAGCCCGACATATCAATATAAATTCTACACATGAATTCAGATTCAGAGTCTTGCAAGTACTGAAAATGAACGTCAGAATGGGGGATAATATTAATCATCTAGCTAGACTAGAATTAGATTGGATCCTGAGAACTGGGGCACATAGGGAACCTGGGATCAATAATTACATTTCTTTAAAACCTATTTTGGAACAGAGATAGTGTTCTCAGGTTGTCTTCGTTATATGTTAACTATAAGAAATTTGTTTAGTTTCAACTCTTAACTTTGTATGAGATTTTAGAGTAGTTTACAACATCATAGCAATATCAGTAATAATGTATCAAGTTGATCAATGAAATTTATTTATATCATGGTCATCCTCAGTACTAAATATTAAGGGCATAGATCATATTTTTATATATATATTCTTTAAATGTTTATATTATAGTTAGCTTGATTTATGGTATTTTATACTTCTATATGTTTTACTATGGAAGTAATGAACACTGAGAGTCTATGTAGAAGGCCTTATGGAATAAACCGGAAATGAATATAGAACAACATTTTCTTATACACTATCTATAAGGCAGTTTCATTTTTCCGTTTAGCATCTGAAATAAGAAAGCTATTTCTTACTTCTTTGAGTCGTGATTCTTGTGTTTGATTTATATGTTTTATTTTATTTTATGATAGGCAATGTATCACCTGTTTTCTGGACACACATTGGTTTATGATTGTTCATCTTGTTTTTGATATGTATACCCCCATATTTACATATTTTTATATTTTAGATATTCTTGGAATTGAATTGAGATATTATGGGCCTTGGTGTTACGCTGTTATGCTTTGTTTTACTTGAATCAAACGGGAAATTCGTTAATTACGCTTTGATCGTGTGTCTGTGCTTTGAACATCATTGTTACTGTTGATTATCAATTATTGTATCACACTATGAATTTCTGTAGTGAAATTTGAGATATTTTAATGCAACATATTTGATTATTATAGTGCACTATTGATGAGTGAGAACAACGGTTTCAGTATATACACGAGAATTGAAGAATTAGGTGTATGAAACCCGTGTATTTATACATATGTATCCATATTGTCCCTCTTTATACATATACATATATGGTTTATACATATACATATACATGTTCTTCACATTTTTATATCCATATATATATATTTTTTATTTGTTAGATTTCATATACATTTTTTACATATTTTATACATTTTTATTAGTGATACCGTCATATGGATTATTATTAGTTGTTGTTAAGATGACATGTATTATATTATATTATATTTTATATATATATCATATAGTTTATATATTAGATTTACATATTAGATTCATATATTTTTATACAATTTGACATTATTTATAGTGTTTATGCTACGCCCAAATGTTCAGAGGTGTAATCATACTAATTCAGATATAGTCTCATGTTTTTCGTCATTTGATGGTTAAAAACTGAAGAAGACGCTGCATGGAACATGCTGTCAGTAATTATACTCTTCTTTTTTACACTGCCATGGCATATTTATTTTGATACATTTTTTATATATTGGCGCTATTTTCTATATATTGGCGCTACCTGGAGCAGTGTAGGCTTCCAACTGAAGAAGCTAAGGTTGTTTTAGACAAGCGCACCATGAGATTAAAACGACACAAACTGCCTCAGAGAAGCATGCATTAGACGGATTTATAGTGATTCCAAATCCTAAAAGTCACACCTCTTTTTGCTAAGATCTCAGTGTGTTGACAGCTGAAGATGTCTGAGAATTACAGTTTTGGATTTGTTTTTGTGTGTGCTGTCGTGCAACAAATGGAGTAATCAAATACTTAGTGGACAGGTTTTTTCAAGCTGAAATAATAAATGAAGTTGTATTATGAGCATTATGCTATGCATTGGTTTTATGAAGCTAGCAGCATGATTGGGTTATTGATAAGTTAATGGGTTAAGCTTCAATTTAATTTAATTTAATTTAAATAATTAATTGAATTGTTTTGCTTTTCATTGGTTCTTATTTACTATATAAGAAGCGTTTCATTACTGTTTCAATAGATCTGATGAAGCGTGCACAGTGCACGCGAAAGCGCTTATCTCTTTTTTGTTCATGTGTCGTTTGGAATAAAGATAGAATTTTATCCTCACTTCTCGTGGTGTATCCTTGAAGTTTTCATTTTGGAACATTGATAGAATACTAGGTTTTGCATTAGCATGACTTTCTGCAGGATGTGGAGTCTTAACCTCAATATGATTCTCATTATTTAGTGACGTCAAT